>NW_015539868.1:0-1715 GCF_001515605.1 Sinocyclocheilus anshuiensis
CTCTTTCCACACTGTTGGCAGGTGTAAGGCTTCTCTCCCGAGTGAGTTCTCGTGTGCCTTTTGAGGGCTCCTTGTTGAGCAAAGCTCTTTCCACACTGTTGGCAGGTGTAAGGCTTCTCTCCAGTGTGAATTCTCATGTGCCTTTTAAAGGTTCCTTGTTGAGCAAAGCTCTTTCCACACTGTTGGCAGGGAAATGGCCTCTTTCCAGTGTGAGCTCTCACGTGCATTTGAAGTCTTCGTTTTTCATCGAAACTCCTCCCACAATGATGGCAGGTGAAGGAGCTGTTAGATTTGGTTTTCTGAGCTCTTTTTCGTATAGAAGCCATTTTAGACTGTGTGGATTTTTCACCAATTATTAAATCATGGTGTTTCTCACACTGATCTGTCTGTTCCATTTCATTTGGATCTCGTTTCTCCTCTTTCAGCACCAGCAGGTCTAAAGCAAAAAAAGATAAATACAAGTTAACCACAGTTTAAAGCCACAAAGCAAATGATATGAAAAGCAACATGAAAGCATTTAAGGCCAGACACTTCAAACAACTATCGGCCACACGCAGCATCTGGACCAAAAAGCTGCGATTGAACACACCATACAGACTACAGCCAACTGCAAACTAACACGTGCATTCTGTGCGAGAACAATTAGCTGTCTATATCAGCAGCTATCAATAGTATGTATTCGTCATTCAAAAGGAGAAACCAAAACAGGGATATATACCAGATATACGAAACGTAAATAAAGCGGCACTTGCTTACAATTTTGAATATCAGTTATGTTGATAACTTTATTCATTTTTAGCCGCTCATGTTGTTATGAATATATTCACATACTTGGGTAAGATCACGTAACATTAGAACAGCCCTCAGTCTGTGCCGCCTTCATTTACTGGTTTTCATCACTTTCACTTGAATTCTCGGGCACTGATTCGTTCGCTAAACTGAACTTCCAATCAGAGTTCTCACTCTCGCCGACGGCACTGATGAATTCTCGGGCACGGACTCAGTCGCTAAACTGAACTTCCAATAAGAGTTCTCACTCTCGCCGACGGCCCCGACGCCGATTCAATATGTTAAATTGGGCAAACTGCCGCCGACATAGAGGTCTGCTACCCGATCTGAGTCCAACAGGTCTCTAAATATTCTTGGGTTTGGGTCTAGCTTGTAGCTAAACTAAAACTGTATGCAGTAGGTTACGATGCTTTCATAGATGCATGCATACACACATAACTGAACACAGATATCTTTATCTCTTTTATCTCCTTGCACTGGCTACCGGTTGCAGCTCACATCAAGTTCAAGACATTGATGCTTGCATATAGAACAGCCACAGGCTCAGCACCTGCCTATTTCCACTCACTATTACGAATCTCCTCCAGAAGTTCCCTCCAGAGATCCACTAGTGAGCAACGCCATCACAGAGAGGCTCAAAATCACTTTCCAGAACATTCTCGTATACCATTCCTGGCTGGTGAAAAAAACTTTCTTTCTCTTTATTTATTCCTTCCCTTTCTAGCTTGTACTTATTTGTACAATGACTAAAACGTCTCGGTTACGTATGTAACCCTCGTTCCCTGAAGGAGGGAACGGCGACGTCATGTCGGATGACCGACGAATTGGGATCTCGTTTAGAGAGACCAATCCACTTTGAGTGTAAACTAAATGAGCCAATGCACATTGGCATGCGATGATTGCATCCAGCTGCCGCTGATCACAGC
>NW_015539868.1:2029-6650 GCF_001515605.1 Sinocyclocheilus anshuiensis
GCGATTATTGCATCCAGCTGCTGCTGATCACAGCGTGAGTATAAGTAGGCAGCAGATGCAGCGCATATTCAGGTTTTCACTGAGGAGCCGAGCCGGTGACCTGGCCGCTCAGCGGTAGAACAGCAGCCGTGGCGACGGGACGTGATGTCTCCGTTCCCTCCTTCAGGGAATGAGGGTTACATACGTAACCGAGACGTTCCCTTTCATTCGGTCACTCTCTACGTCACGTCGGATGAACGACAATTTGGGATCCCTACCAAAGTGCCCCTTCCAGTGTCCTGTGTAAGCCTCCTGCACCCCTTCTTTTTTGGCGTAGGCTGGGGCTTACCACAAGAAGACCAGTTACTGCTGCTATAGCACAACCCACTCAGTAAGACTGGATAACACTGGGAAAACGTACCCGTTCCACTTGGAACCGGAACGTTGCGGAAGCCCATCCTTCCCGCAGGAGGTTTCGGAAGCACATATGAACAACCATCTAGGAGCATATGGAAGATTAGAGGTGATTGTAACCCTCTTGGAAAATAGCAGGAAGTATGCCGGGAAAACACGGGCTCTGAGGCTATACCGTGGACTTTACACATATGGGAACCACTTAGGCCTCTACATATGGAACCCCCCTCTACCGGTTCTCACGGATTCATCGAGTGAGGGCCTGGCGCCGGACGCTTCACCTCGTCTGGCTGCCGTGGGGACGGAGGAGCTCGACAGGGTCTACGATATGGACTCTCTGGAGCGGTTTTAGCAAGCCGACCCTAAGCCGGGGCCTCTCAGTGCTTCTACCCGTTTGAGGTGAGAACACAGGAGGATACCAGCTCCACATGAAGGCTATAAAATCTAGCAAACATGTTGATGGGGTTGCCCAGCCCGCAATTCTACAAACATCTGCCAGCAAGGCGCCACGAGCCAACGCCCAGGAGGATGTAACACTTCTAGTAGAGTGAGTTTGCTACCTGAATGCTGGTCTGAGGTCCTGAAGCTTTGCGTCCTGTCTACGTAAGTATCTCAATGCTCGGACAGGACAAAGCAAAGCTAGGGCTGGGTCTACCTCCTCCGGGGGCAGCGCTTGCAAGCTCACCACCTGATCCTTGAAGGGAGTAGTGGGAACCTTGGGCACATAGCCGGGCCGGGGCCTCAGGATTACCTGGGAGTCAGCCAGCCCAAACTCAAGCACGAATCGTCGACCGAAAATAAATGCATGCAGGTCCCCTACCCTCTTGATAGAGTTCAATACAAGCAGGAGCAGAGTTTTCATTGATAGAAACTTCAGCTTGACTGTCTGCAAAGGCTCAAATGGGCCCTGCTGTAGTGCTCTGAGCACTAGAAACAAGTCCTAAGAGGGTATAGAGGGGGTCGTGGTTGGCAGCAATCGTAGCCACATAGACTTCAAGGGTGGAGGCAGACAGCCTTCGCTCCAACCCCTGCTGCAGAAAGGACAGCACGACTCTGATCGGACATTTCCGGGGGTCTTCTCGGTGAGAAGAACACCACTCGACGAACAGGTTCCACTTCAAGCCGTAAGCATGTCTCGTAGATGGTGCTCTCGCCGAAGTGATGGTGTCAACTACCTCCTGGGGTAGGTCACCTAGAACCTCCTCGTCCCGTCCAGGTGTCACAAGGAGCATAAGTTCCAGGAACCAAGTCCGAGTGGGCAAGTAAGGCGACACGAGCGGGACCTGCTCCTCGTTCTCCCTGATCTTGCAGTGTCTGTGCAAGAAGGCTCACTGGGGGAAACATACTTGCGAAGGCCCCGCGGCCAGCTGTGTGCCGGTGCGTCCGTGCTGAGTGTTCCCTCAGCCAGAGAGTAGAACAACTGGCAGTGAGAGGTTTCTGGAGAGGCAAACAGGTCTACCTGAGCAGCTCCGAAACGACTCCAAATCAGCTGGACCGTCTGGGGATGGTGTCTCCATTCTCCCAAGAGTGCAACTCGTGACAGCTCGTCGGCTACCCGGTTGTGCAGACCAAGAATGTGAATTACCTTAGATGCTTCTGACTCCAAAGGAGGAGGTGGCGGGCGAGTTGCGACGGGAGCATAGACCACCTTGTCGGTTGATGTACGCAATGGTCGCATTGTTGTCCGTGCGGACAGCACGCGCTTGCCTCGTAATCGCCTCTTGAGACGGCTCAAGGCCAGGCATACTGCCAGCAGCTCTAGGCAATTGGTGTGCCAGTGCAGTTGGGGGCCCGTCCAAACCCCCGACACTGCAAGCCCGTCGAACGTGGCCCCCCAGCCGGTGGTGGAGGCATCTGTGTAAACCACGCCTTGCCTGGAGACCTGTTCAAGGGGCACTCCTGCCCGGAGAAACGAAGGGTCTGACCACAGGGTGAAGGTTGGCGGCAGGCCGGTGTGACTCGGACCCGGTGAGTGCCGTGTAGCCACGCCCACCTCAGGACTCAGCCAAGGAGCCAGTGTAAAAGTGGTCTCATATGAAGCAGCCCCAGCGGCGTGACTGCCGCTGCAGCTGCCATATGCCCCAGAAGCCTCTGAAACTGTTTCAGTGGGACCACCATCCTGCACTTGAACACATTCAGGCAGTTCAACACCGACTGAGCACGTCCTTGTATGAGGCGTGCTCGACCGAATCCAACTCCATACCGAGAAGAGATCCTCTGCGCCAAGGAGAGTTTGCTCTTTTCCCAGTTGACCCAAAGGCCCAACCGGCTGAGGTGCGAAAGCACCAAGTCCCTGTGTGCACACAACTGATCCTGAGACTGAGCTAGTATGAGCCAGACGTCGAGGTAGTTGAAAATGCGAATGCCCTGTTCCCCTTCTCTCAGGGGAACAAGGGCTGCCTCCGTAACTTACGTGAAAAAACAAGAGCGACAGCCCGGAGGGTAGGACCTCGTACTGATATACTCGTCCTTCGAACGCGATCCGCAGCAATAGTATGTGGTGCGGAAGGATCGACACATTAAAGTACGCGTCCTTCAGGTCGATCGCTGCAAACCAATCTCGGGGGTAACCGGTGAAGGGCCCAGTTCAAGACACGCAGGTCCAAGATTGGTCGTAACCCACCGCCTTTCTTGAGTATAACAAAGTAGGAGCTGTAAAACCCCATCTCCATATCAGCTGGAGGGACCGGCTCCATCACATCCTTCGCCAGTAGGACTGCAATCTCCGCACGCAAGACAGGAGCATCAGCCGCCTTCACTTATGTGAAGCGGATGCCGCTGAACTTGAAGGGACGCCGGGCTAACTGAATCGCATAGCCGAGTCTGATGGTCCGCAGGAACCAGCGAAACGGTTTGGGTAGCCAGGCACCCAGACACCACACAAGCTGGACCAGCGGGATCACCGACGTACCCGCGGTGGGGCAGCGAGGTGGAACGCAGGGACCTGAAGAGGGGTCTGAGTGTGCAGTGCAACACTTACCTGGTTCCACGCGGGACCTGGAGAGGACGGAAGTGGCACGAGCCACACGTCATGCCGGGGACGACCTTTCTCCGGGGGAGGGAGAGGTGCATTCACCATCCCCCAAAGAGCAGTTCCCTCTCTCTCTGGGTTGCCCGTCCCGAGGCCTCTTGCTCTTCCGTTCACTGCCAGGTTGACGGGGGCCTGGACGGGCGGGGTGGCCTGCCTATGCCCAGCTCCACGGCGCCGCTTGCTTGAGGCCGCTGCGGGTGCGGCACGGGAGTGGGGGTGGACGCACGGGGCCGCCCTCGGCGATGAGCAGGTTGGAATCGCCTCAGTCTGCTCCTGTGCAGCCGAGAACTGCTGGGCCATGTTCTCGAACAGCCAGAGATGGCGCTCCTGGACCACAAGTGTGGACATCGCACGACCCAGAGAACTCGCGGTGACTTTCGTCGTTCGGAATGCGAGATCAGTTGCGGTTCGGAGCTCTTTTAGAACTTCCGGATCGTGACCACCCTCGTGCAGGTCCCTCAGTGCTTTAGCCTGTAGAACCTGCAGTAACGCCGTAGCGTGTAAGGTGGAGGCAGCTTCTCCACAGGTCGTATATGCATCGCCGTACAGACCAGACGAGTACCTACAGACCCAGGACACAACTGCCAACACAAACAGGGGGTGGTGCAGCCTGATGTGTGCAACCCACTCAACACTGGAAACCACCACTGCTGAAGCGCTGTACCGCCAGTGGTGGAAAGAGTACTGAAAAAATATACAAGTAAAAGTACCATTACCTTCCAAAAAATGTAGTGCGAGTAGAGTAAAAGTACTTGTCCAAAAAAACTACTTTGAGTACTGAGCTGTGGATACTACCCCCTCATAATAAACCCTGTACACTGCAATTTGTATATTTTAAAAACGTTGTACATTCTGTAATTCACATTATCTTGCTTCTCATAAAGAATGAAGAATATCCTTCATCCAGCAGTTTTAATTTTGACTGCCAACTCTTTAAAATACATTAAAACAGCACGGAAACAGTATTCAGTTGAAGAAAAGATGAAAGTTATTCTCAGTACAATCATCCCCATTTAAACCATAAAGTTTGAAAAAATAGATATAAAATCATGTGTAAGGCCACTGAAACAGCATATGCTGTTGCACATAAAATATTAATGTTTAGAACAGTGCAAATACAAACACCATTAGAAACTCATAGTTCAGCATCACACACCATGATATGGGTTAAAATGAGAGCCCATTTCTCTCCAAAAC
>NW_015539868.1:7243-8736 GCF_001515605.1 Sinocyclocheilus anshuiensis
TGATCAGCGGCAGCTGGATGCAATAATCGCATGCCAATGTGCATTGGCTCATTTAGTTTACACTCGAAGTGGATTGGTCTCTCTAAGCGAGATCCCAATTCGTCGGTCATCCGACGTGACGTCGAGAGTGACCGACCAACTGAAAGGTAACTTGGTATTACAAGCACTTCCTGTGTCTGTTTGCCTCTTTAAGAAGAATAATTTTATGTATTCCCCAATTGTAAGTCGCTTTGGATAAAAGCGTCTGTAAAATGACTAAATGTAAAGTCTAAATTTAGATCGTAAATCGCGCAGCGCACACAGAAACATTGTGGCGCACATAAACTTTTATTAATAAAATAGCTTCTACATACACTAGACACATGTAATTCTCTCGCATGCACTAATTATTTCAAATAAATGATATAATTAATTCATTCAAATAAATGCGATCTTACCTACTACTTCCTACATTTACAGTAATTAATTTTTCTGTGTAAAACTCTTTCCGCACTACTTTCCCTGTGTCTGATTTAAAGCAGGCAGAATGCTAACGAGCCATACCTGATGAAAATTACAGTATTTTTTACTGTTTGCCTCCAAGTCCTATATTAAAATATTTTAAGGCATATGCTAGCTGTGGATTATCCCTTACATTTAATGTATGCATGCCGTTTCTTGTTATATATTACAAGCTCTATTTAAAATGAAACTTGTTTTGCTCTTGTAACTGATCTAGCGATCTGTCACAACATGGCAAATAGCATGCACACATAAACTGGTAGTGAGCAATGAAGATAAGATATCTTTATCTCAAGAACTGAGATAAAGCAATTAGGGAAACTACTTACAGTTTACTAGCGAAACTGCACGGTGGAAAAATTGTCAAATTTTCATTACAACCATTAAAAAACTTGGCGGAATTTATGTGACCGTTGCACCTGTTGTTCATAAACTTTCATAAATGGTGTTTTTTACTTTTGTCTTGTGTGCTGAACTGGCCGTGAGCCTTCATGAATCTGTTTCTTTGCATGTATTTCTTTACTTACTGTTGAATGTTGAATGAACAGTGTGAATTCTCATGTGGTACTTACGGGAGTATGCATTTGCGAAACTCTTCCCACAATACTTGCAAAAGTAAGGCTTCTCTCCAGTGTGAACTCTCATGTGAACTTTAAGGTTTTGTTTTGCAGGGAAACTCTTTCCACACTGTTCGCATGTATAAGGCTTCACTCCAGTGTGAATGTTCATGTGAGACTGAAGGCTGTTTTTCTGTGTAAAACTCTTTCCACACTGATGGCAAGTGTAAGGTTTCTCTCCCGAGTGAGTTCTCATGTGTCTTTGAAGGGCTGCTTTTAGAGTGAAACTCTTTCCACACTGTTGGCAGGTGAAAGGCTTCTCTCCCGAGTGAATTCTAATGTGCCTTTTGAGGGCGTCTTGTTGAGCAAAGCTCTTTCCACACTGTTGGCAGGTGTAAGGCTTCTCTCCCGAGTGAGGTCTCATGTGTTTTTGGA
>NW_015539868.1:8876-10971 GCF_001515605.1 Sinocyclocheilus anshuiensis
ACTGATCTGTCTGTTCCATTTCATTCAGATCTCGATTCTCCTCTTTCAGCACCAGCAGGTCTAAAGCAAAAAAAGATAAATACAAGTTAACCACAGTTTAAAGCCACAAAGCAAAAGATGTGAAAAGCAACATAAAAGCATTTAAGGCCAGGACACACCAAGCCGACTTCAAACAACTAGCGGCCACAAAAGCCGATGGTGTTGTCTCCTTGCGTCGGCAGCATCTGGACCAAAAAGCTGCGATTGAACACACCATACAGACCACAGCCAACTGCAAACTAACACGTGCATTCTGTGCGAGAACAATTAGCTGTCTATCAGCAGCTATCAATAGTATGTATTAGCCATTCAAAAAGGAGAAACCGAAACAAGAATATACAAGATATATGAAACGTAAACAAAGCAGCGCTTGCTTACCATTTTGAATATCAGTTATGTTGATAACTTTATTCATTTTTAGCCGCTCATGTTGTTATGAATATATTCACATACTTGGGTAAGATCACGTAACATTAGAACAGCCCTCAGTCTGTGCCGCCTTCATTTACTGGTTTTCATCACTTTCACTTGAATTCTCGGGCACTGACTCGTTCACTAAACTGAACTTCCAATCAGAGTTCTCACTCTCGCCGACGGCCCTGAGGCCGATTCAGTATGTTAAATTGGGCAAAATACCACCGACCTAGAGGTCTGCTACCCGATCTGAGTCCAACAGGTCTCTAAATATTCTTGGGTTTGGGTCTAGCTTGTAGCTAAACTAAAACTGTATGCAGTAGGTTACGATGCTTTCATAGATGCATGCATACACACATAACTGAACACAGATATCTTTATCTCTTTTATCTCCTTGCACTGGCTACCGGTTGCAGCTCGCATCAAGTTCAAGACATTGATGCTTGCATATAGAACAGCCACAGGCTCAGCTAAGCTTTATTGCTGGTAGAGAGAGATGCGCAGATGCAGGTAATTCACACACGCAACTTTCATCCCTCTTTGTCGCATGCACTAATTATTTCAAATAAATGATATAATTAATTCATTCAAATAAATGTGATCTTACCTCACTACTTCCCCTCTGTGTCTGATTTAAAGCCGGCAGAATGCTAACGAGCCATAACTGATGAAAATTACAGTATTTTTTACTGTTTGCCTCCAAGTCCTATATTAAAATATTAAGGCATATGCTAGCTGTGGATTATCCCTTACATTTAATGTGTGCATGCCGTTTCTTGTTATATATTACAAGCTCTATTTAAAATGAAACTTGTTTTGCTCTTGTAACTGATCTAGCGATCTGTCACAACATGGCAAATAGCATGCACACATAAACTGGTAGTGAGCAATTACTGAGATAAAGCAATTAGGAAAACTACTTACAGTTTACTAGCGAAACTGCACGGTGGAAGAATTGTCATATTTTCATTACAACCATTAAAAAACTTGGCGGAATTTATGTGACCGTTGCACCTGTTGTTCATAAACTTTCATAACTGGTGTTTTTTACTTTTGTCTTGTGTGCTGAACTGGCCGTGAGCCTTCATGAATCTGTTTCTTTGCATGTATTTCTTTACTTACTGTTGAATGTTGAATGAACAGTGTGAATTCAAGCCAGAATTTACCTCAGAAGAAGACGCGCTGAGAGGAATAAGCCAGAACTTACCTCAGAAGACGACGTGCTGAGAGGAAAAAGACAGAATTTACCTCAGAAGACGACGCGCTGAGAGGAATAAGCCAGAATTTACCTCAGAAGAAGATGCGCTGAGAGGAATAAGCCAGAATTTACCTCAGAAGAAGACGCGCTGAGAGGAATAAGCCAGAAATTACCTCAGAAGAAGACGCGCTGACAGGAATAAGCCAGAAATTAGAATTTACCTAGACGCGCTGAGAGGAATTTACCTTAGAAGACGACGCGCTGAGAGGAATAAGCCAGAATTCAGAATTTAAGAAGACGCGCTGAGAGGAATAAGCCTTATGTTTACCTCAGAAGAAGAACACGATGCGACGCGTGGCTTGATCAGTGGAGGAGATCATTTCTGATGAGTAAGTCATGTTTTATTACTTGCATTACTTGTTATTCTGTTATATTGTGGCTTTA
>NW_015539868.1:12660-74740 GCF_001515605.1 Sinocyclocheilus anshuiensis
TTGCACCGCTCGTACACATCTGTATTGGTGCAGAATGAGAGACGCGTATAGCCTAGCGCATTTCACACAAGCTGCTAGTTTCACTTTAAATAAGTTGCGTATGCTTGACATTTAAAATAAACGTTTGCGGCGAATGCTCCTATAATTTTTGTTTGTTTTACATTTACGATTTAGTTTCAATCCACATGATGCGTGTGCTGAGTGAGCGATCATGCAGCAGAAGGGCGCGCTCTCTCGCTCTCCTTACCGTCAAGTATCCTATCTTTAGTAGCTTGTGCATTGTTTTACTTGTTTTTGACATATCCGACCGATATAGGATTACGAGTAGAGCAAGAGCGCAGTATCACCAAGCTTACAATTACATTTCATATTTGAAACCACCAATGAATTCTGACAACAAATATCTAATAAACATTTATTTTTTCGCTCATTAGCGTTAAAAAGCGTATTTTTCAGGCTAGAGTGCATGCGCGGTCCTAAGCGCACGTCTCAAGAGCGCTGACTGTTTCTATAGCAACCGGGGTTCTAACGGCAGCTGCAGTGATGCGCTGACTTTACCGAATAGCGATTGGCTCTTTTCTTCCGGAGGCGTGGCTTCCTTCGATAGAATGCTGTTTAGAGCGCTGTATTTGTCCCCATTCAAAACTATACAAGTGACACGTAGTCTTTGGTATCCGTGCATCCCGAATAGAAATGAATGGTTTTTGTTCTTCAGTTAAGCAGATATATGATATATGGTTACTCAAACTACTGGTTTTGTTTAGGCTCCTTCTGTTAGTTCTCTGAGTTCTGTTATTTCTTATTTCTCACTGGGTGACGTCACAATAACAGACGTCCAGCACTGAAGTGGGCTCTTCCTCAGGTGCACTTAGTATTAGTCTGGTCACGTGATCTCAACATCTGTCCACCTGAGGCTCCGTGTCAAATAAAACCACTTTAATGAGGACACTTCACAAACACCATTCATTTCTGCAGAGCTGGACATTTCCAAACGAGCGAGCTGAGCTTTGAGAGCGAAACCAACCTGTTTGTTCCTCAGTGTCTTCTTGTTTCAGACTGAACACTTCTTCAATCCTGAAGTCTTCAGTCTCCTCTTTAATAAACGCCATCTTTATAAGTGTGTGACGAGGCTCTCAGTCGCTTCAGCGGGAGTTTCTCTGTTTAAGATGAAGAGAACAATGAACAGAGAGCACAATAAACCCTCTAAACTACATCTCTCCATCAGCTCCCTAGTTCAGTAGTCAGCACACTAGTAAGGGAGCGAGAGTTAATCACCTGATGAGACAAAAACACTCAGAACCAGTGCAAAGAGCACAAGTTATACAGACAGCTCATATTTAGTTGTGATGTATATACGGCGAATCAGAATTTAAATTACACTTGCATGAGAACATTTTCAGCAAGTTTGTAAGAGTTGTGTTTGTTGTTCTCAGCAGGTGACGTCAGCGAGCGGAGATTCGAGTCACTGAATCATTTGAGAAGCAACCGATTCAATCGAGTCACTGATCCATCTGTTAGTTGACAGCAGTACTAATTCTGGGGAAGCATTTAGACTTGATTGAGAAGAGCACATACCGTGGAGCGGTGCATTGAAAATAAAAGGTTTTATACAAAGATGTATTAAATTGTAATTAAATGTATTTATTAGATACATTTGAATTGATTAGATACATTTACATTTAAATGTAATTAAATTAAATACATTTACATATTTTTTTCCCCAAATAATTGCTGTTCTGAACTTTCTGCTCAATATATAAAATATCCTGAAAAATATATCAGTGTTTCCACAAACATTAATTAGCATAAATCAGCATATTAGAAAAGATCATGTGACACTGAAGACTGGATCACTCAGGCTGCTGAAAATACAATTTTGCCATCATAGTAATAAATTACATTTTAAAATATAGTAAAACAGAAAACAGTTATTTTAGATTGTAATAATATTTTACAATTTTATATTACTGTTTTAACTGTATTTTGATCTAATAAATGCAGGCTTTTTCAGAAATCTTACTGACCCCAAACTATACTCACAAGCGACTCCAGTCTAGACAAAGCTGCTTTATTATACTGCTACTACTAATAAATGATATGTTTAACGTAGTGTTTTTCATCAATTATGACTGTGAACCGGCAACTAACTGCTGTTAGTTAATAAACTAACTTTGTGCATCCAGGTCAGTATAAATTCCAAAACTACTGGTACAGTATTTTCTTCAGGCTCAACCACCAGGAACTGTGCCACTTTTTCTGAGATCCAGCCACTTATGTGGTTGTCTTAGTCACCATTGATCTGTACTGTCATTTTCCAGTCAGTTGTACCACTAGTTTTCTCTGTTTATTGTTGTTATAACAGCCCATCACAGCCGAAAGACGTGCATCCAACCGTTCCCTTTAGCTGAAAGACTATAGGGTGTATTGTTTACATGATTATTTGGAAATATTTGAAAGAAAGTGTAAAAAGGTTTTGTTGTCTAGCAAGTTTTTTTTTTTTTTTACATATATAATTTAAATAATACTGTTACAGTCTGTTTTGGTAAGGTATAGGGCTGGGCAAAAAAAAAAATCGATTTTTCGATATATCGTTTGTTAAAATGTGGTTGATTCAGTATATATATATGGTAGTCAATGGGGACCAAAACAGTTTGGTTATCCATATTCTTCAAAATATCTTCTTTTGTGTTCAACAGAAGAAAAGAAATTCATACATGCATAAATGATGACAGAATTTTTATTTTTGGGTGAACTATCACCCAAAAGCCAGTATTAGTTTTCCTACACCGTTCATAGGCTTGCAGCCTCCATGTTACAGCTAATGCTGTGAGATTTTATGTTTGTTTTGTCTTAAACATAAAATAACCTGATCCTGTTTGATCAAGGCATGCCACTGTTCTGACTTGTCTAATTTTTAGCATCAGTTTTTCATCTTGCATCAAAATTCTGTCTATTCATTGTATGCATTTGAAATATAGAGTTGGGTTTTGTTTTATTGTACCCAAGTGTACCTAAAATAAAAAGTGTTTAATATACAGGTTTGTGGCTCTTAATTTCCTATTAATTAACCATTTGTAATCTTATGTTCACTGTTCATTTTTTATAAATATAGGATTTGTATTATATCTATATTCATTCATATAGTCAAATCGAATCGAGAATTGAAATCAAAAATCGAAATCGAATATCGAACCGAAAATCGAATCGAAAATCGAAATTGAATCGAATTGGAGCATCTGAATTGATACCCAGCCCTAACAGCAACCGGGGCTCTAACGGCAGCTGCAGTGATGCGCTGACTTTACCGAATAGCGATTGGGTCTTTTCTTCCGGAGGCGTGGCTTCCTTCGATAGAATGGCTGTTTAGAGCGCTGTATTTGTCCCCATTCAAAACTATACAAGTGACACGTAGTCTTTGGTATCAGTGCATCCCGAATAGAAATGAATGGTTTTTGTTCTTCAGTTAAGCAGATATATGGTTTAACGTTACTCAAACTACTGGTTTTGTTTAGGCTCCTTCTGTTAGTTCTCTGAGTTCTGTTATTTCTCCTGATTTACTGGGTGACGTCACAATAACAGATGTCCAGCACTGAAGTGGGCTCTTACTTTATGATGAACTGATTCAGACGCACCGCTTCTGTTACTCGTGTGCGGACGCGTTTACTCACACTAAATAACGCTTATTAATGTTAGATAAAGCATTACAACGTTACATTCAATAGCAGATCATTAATCTTGCGTCGCTTAACAACTATATAATGGACTGAACGGGTTCTATCAGTTAAAACAGTTTAAATGCTTAAAAACACAGACCTCTCTTGAGCCGAATCACAACAGACGCGGGAGCGCGCGCGCAGGCTTATGACGTCACGCCGCAGAGCAGAATGAAAGTCCTCTGAAGAAGCAGCTCAGTCAGAGAAACCCTGCAGCTGCTCTTACTGTGCAGCAAACATCTAATCCTAACTGTGCATTACTTATATAGTCCTAATTAGCAGTGTTATGTTTCTCAGACAGAAGCTCGAACATCAGAAGCTGACACAAATAAACTCAACAATCTCATTTTACACCAGTCTTCAGAACTGAACAAACAGCTGTTAACAAATAGCCAAAGCTTGCAACATATTCATTAATAATGAAGACTTAAAGCTCTGTGAGGAAGTAGAAAGTAGAAAGAGAAGCAGGCTCCTCTGCCAAAGATGCAGACGTGAGCTCCTGACTTATAACCAACATTTCTATGCTTTCTGAATGTTAACACACAGTTTTTGGGATTTATTTGCAAACATCCGCTACACATGTTGACCAGTGATATCTGCGGTAGTTTTGACCACAGCTACTTTTCTGGACAAAAGCATTAAATGAATAAGAAAGAGAGAAAGACATAATAATAATAAAACATAGCAATAACAGTACACTATATGCAGAATCCGTTTCCGGATGAATCTCTGGCATGCTTAGCATTAAATATATATCTATATCTCTAGATTAAAGTGGGACTGACCTCCTGCTTGCTTGACAGTCCATTTCATCCATTATTACTTTAACCATCATTTCTGCAATTCCTTTTGGGAATTTCTTGTTCTTTCTCAAATTTAAGTAGACAAACTTTAAGTTGGCTTGAAAAAGCCTAGCTAGAAAGTTTGAAGTCGTTTTAAAAGCTTTAAGTTTCAGGGTTTTCAGCTTGAACTAGTTTGAAGTTTAAAATACTTTTAAAGTTTTAAGGTTTTGAAGACAATGCAATTTATCAGAAGAATAGATAGATAGATAGATAGATAGATAGATAGGAAATATTAAATTAGAAATTTTAGATGTAGATTAATAGATTCTATGGTGTTTCTATGTGGTTTCTATGGTGTTGCTATGCGGTTGCTAGGGTACCCGGGTTGGTTGCTAAGGTGTTGCTATGCGGTTGCTAGGGTACCCAGGGTGGATGCTAGGGTGTTGCTATGCGGTTGCTAGGGTACCCTGGGTGGATGCTAGGGTGTTGCTATGCGGTTGCTAGGGTACCCGGGGTGGATGCTAGGGTGTTACTATGCGGTTGCTAGGGTACTTGGGGTGGTTGCTATGCGGTTGCTAAGGTACCCAGGGTGGTTGCTAAGGTGTTGCTATGCAGTTGATAAGGTACCCGGGCTGGTTGCTAAGGTGTTGCTATGCAGTTGATAAGGTACCCGGGCTGGTTGCTAAGGTGTTGCTATGCGGTTGCCAGGGTACCCAGGGTGGATACTAGGGTGTTGCTTTGCGGTTGCTAGGGTACCCGGGGCGGTTGCTAAGGTGTTGCTATGTGGTTGCTAAGGTACTCGGGGTGGTTGCTAGGGTGTTGCTATGCGGTTGCTAGGGTACCCGGGGCGGTTGCTAAGGTGTTGCTATGTGGTTGCTAAGGTACTCGGGGTGGTTGCTAGGGTGTTGCTATGCGGTTGCTAGGGTACCCGGGGCGGTTGCTAAGGTGTTGCTATGTGGTTGCTAAGGTACTCGGGGTGGTTGCTAGGGTGTTGCTATGCGGTTGCTAGGGTACCCGGGGCGGTTGCTAAGGTGTTGCTATGTGGTTGCTAAGGTACTCGGGGTGGTTGCTAGGGTGTTGCTATGCGGTTGCTAGGGTACCCGGGGCGGTTGCTAAGGTGTTGCTATGTGGTTGCTAAGGTACTCGGGGTGGTTGCTAGGGTGTTGCTATGCGGTTGCTAGGGTACCCGGGGCAGTTGCTAAGGTGTTGCTATGCGGTTGCTAAGGTACTTGGGGGGGGGTTGCTAGGGTGTTGCTTTGTGGTTGCTAAGGTACCTGGGGTGGTTGCAAAGGTGTTGCTATGCGGTTGCTAGGGTACCCGGGGTGGTTGCTAATGTGTTTTTGATAGATAGAGTCAGATGATAGATGGATATAGTCACATGATATCTAGAAATAGATAATCTATAAATAAATAGATAGCTAGATAGATAGATAGATAGATAGAGTCAGATGATATATGATAGATAGAAATAGTCAGATGAATTTAGCCCCAGGGCTTGTTTAATACCAGGCTCAGGTACGATCCCTACTTACAAGAGAAGCACAGAAGAATCAGTCGCAAAGCTACATGACAGTATATCGTTTTCTAAACGCGCTTGTCACACACTTGTAGGGTTTTGTCTCCAGTGTGATTTCTCTCGTGTCTTATCAGATCTCCTGACCGACTGAATGTCTTGTCACAGTGTGAACACTTGTGAGGTTTCTCTCCAGTGTGGATCCTCTCGTGCCGTTTTAAACACTCGGCAGATTTAAAAGTCTTCTCACACTCAAAGCACAAGTACTCTCTCACACCAGTGTGTATTCGCTGATGATTTTTCAGATGTTCCAGACGTGAAAAACTCTTTCCACACACAGAGCATGAATGCGGCTTCTCCTTCGTATGAACTCTCAGGTGCTTCTTCAGGTCTGAAGGCCACAGAAACGTTCTGCCGCATCGATCACATGTGTGCAGTTTCTCTCTAGTGTGGATGTTCATGTGTAACTTAAGAGTTGATGACTGTGTGAAGCTCTTCCCGCATTGATCACAAGTGAACGGCTTCTCTCCAGAATGAACTCTCATGTGTCCCGTTAGGTTTCCTTTCAGTGTGAAGCTCTTCCCGCATTGATCACAAGTGTACGGTCTCTCTCCGGTGTGAACTCTCATGTGAGCATCAAGACTATATTTGTATGCGAAACCCATTCCACACTGAGTGCAGGTGATAGATTTATCCGTTCTCTTTTTCTTTACATGTCTCCGTTTGCTTTGAGAGCAACTCGAGGGTTTTTCTCCAGGTCTGACAACTTCTTCATTCTCCTCACTTTCTTCAATAAACTCTAGAATAAAAGCAAAAAACGGTTCATTTGTCAGAAACTAGCAAACAAAAAATGCGAAAGCACATAAGCTCCCACAGCTCTAAAGATTGCTTCTATTACAAAAAACTAAAGCTAAAACTGCTTGAAACTTTAATATTGTTACAGCTTTGTAAGCCTAATGTACCACAAAGACTCATTAAAGATGAATGAAGAATAAAGACCAACCTCCTTGTTCCTCGTGTTTTATTCTGCAGTGTTCTGGTTCCTCGTGTTTTACTCTCCGGGGTTCTGGTTTAATCGTGTTCTCTTCACTCTCTTCTTTAACAAACACCATCTTCTCAGTTCAGATGAAACTCCTCCAGATATTCCTGCTGGCTGCAGAACTTAGTCACGACTGTCAGGATGAGAATATTCCTGTTATTTACTGACCTGACTCAAAAACTGTATTTTTCTATTCACAGAAGGTGCATTTCTAACAGTTTCAAGACAAAACAACAGAGAGGGTGAAACCAATCTTCTTCCTCTGAGGTTTAATGGTGGTTTGCTGCATATAAACACGTGTGTGTTAGCGGCCCCCGCTGGACTGGAGTGCGGACGGGCAAATGAAGCCTCGGATATTACTTTCCCTCGGACTCTTCTGGGGAAAGATTCAAAGCTTCGAGTGTGTCGAAAGCAGCCTCGTCTGCTGGTTAGTCAAAAATAAAGCAGCCAAAAGCCTGTGAAAGAAGGCCACACATTTCAAACCGAAGCCTAACTGTGTGTCTGTGTTTGTTGAGTTTCTCTCTCAGTTTATTTCTCTCTCAGTTCTCTCTCAATTAATTTACCTGCCATTTAATGCCAGTGCCAATATCAATATGACGTAACAGAAGAAAAACGTACACATCCCTGCTGAAAAAAAAAAAACAGTAGAAACCATACATCACAGAATGTGTAATGGTTTTAATGGTTATAATGGGAGTTGTATTGGTTTTAATGGAAACTGTAATGATGCCTATTGGTCTCTACTGGTAACTGGTTGCCTTCTATTGGTGGCTTGTTAAATCCACTAAATCCTAATGGAATAGGTCTACGTCCCAAAACACACTACAGGAATGGTTTTAATGGTTAAAAGCCCTGTGAAGCCGTGGTTTATACGGCTCCGCTTTGCGTCGTACCTAACAACGCCCCTTAGCTGTTATAAATTCACTGTAAACCACGGCTTCACGGGGATTATTGCTTTTATAAAACGGTTATTCCATATACGTAGTAAGGTTTCACAAAATAAAACAGAGCAAATAAAGTGTAATGATATTAATAAAAACAGTATTCTTCCACCAAACAATGTAACTCCTCAGAAACAGTTGTGGTTGTAACAAAGTGGTTGCCGAGCAACACACAAACGTAAACAAAGGTTTATGTTACTCTGTAGAGTAATTTACAACAGCTTCGAACGTGGCTCAGCCAATCAGAATCAAGCACCGGAACTCTCCGTTTTATAATAGAATTTTTGGGATGGTTTTCTATTGCTTTTTTTTTTTTCAGTAGGGATATTAAATTGCATATGCAATATCCAGTTATTTTATTTTCCTGAAATAATTAGTATTCTTCATATTACTTGTGTGCCTGGGTATTTAATAATGTAAATGGATAAGTACGAATGAAAACGTACTCGTAAAGTAATGCTGCCTTCACATGCTATGGGAAATTTCCTCTTTGTGAAGTTGTGACTACGAGCTCGTCGCATTCAAGTGCTTTGTTGTTGGAAAAAGTAAAATGTAAACTAATATCCCATTGGTTGATAACCATAAACATTCACCACACAAAATTGCTGACAATTCTGGAATTTCGGTCAAACGTTTCATCTGCATTTGGTTCGTCCGTGTCTGGATCTAACGAGATCACAAAACGAACATGATAATAGCGGCCGTTTGTTTGTATTTTTTGTTTTAAATTAGATTTAAAACCAAAGCATCAGTGTTTTACCAGTTACAATAAGTGATGCATTGATCACAATGAATTAATTTGTGTCAGGTTTGCAAATTAGTCACACAGAAATAACCGTTATTTCACAAAAGAAAGACGACATGTTCATTTGTGCCCGTTTCTTTTTATTTGTAGTCACAGACAGTATTTTTAGGTCTACGTCACACTGAAGTCTCAAAACATAGTTATATTTTCAGTCAGAGAAACAGAGGGAGCTCCCAAACAAAAACTATGATATATTTGAAGACATACGAGGAGCTAAATATCAGCCGGTCAGATACAAAGAGTTTAGACTTATTGACAGATAGCCTACATGATTTTTCTGATTTCTTCAAGCGGTCGTATTTACCATGTTCACTAATGGCTTTTGCATCGCATATAAATATGTCTTCCTTGTACGGTGACCATAATCCACATCAGATCTCACACAAAAGTTATTTCAAACCCTCGCTGCTGTCTCAAAGTGAGTTTTGAGCTAATAATATTTAATGCTGGTGTTATAGCTGGTAACTATATGAAATAAACCGTGGTGCTGATGCTCTCCTTTGTTCAAAACCACTCCTCAAGCCTAAGCAGGCCCGCTTTGGCCCAAGTTTTTCGCCTGGCCATTGGCCCCAACGAGGCACGATCAAACCCTGGAAGAGACTGTGGAAACACGGCTATACTGTGAGGTGCCCAGGTCCTGTGGCTGAAACACAAGCCCCAAATCATGACCAAAAACTCCACTCTGGTCTCATCCGTTCAAAGGACATTGTTCTAGAAGTCTTATGGTTTGTTCAGATGCAACTTTGCACAGCTAAACTGTGCTGCCGTATTTTTTTTATAGAGAAGAGGCTTTCCATTTGGTAAGCCTTTCAGACATGCCATACTTGTCCCGTCTTTCTTCTGTTTGTACTGTCATGAACTCTATCATTTATCACGTTAACTGCGGGCTGTTGAGTCCTGTTGAAGTTCTTGGGTTGTCTTCCATTTCTCTGAGCGTTACACAGTCTGACCTTGGGGTGAATTTGCTGGGACGTCCACTCTTGGGAGGATTGGTGTCTGTCTTGAATGTCTTCCACTTGTGAATAAACGTCCTCACTGTAGAATGATGGACTTCAAATTGTTTGAAAATGGCTGTAGTACTCTTCCCAGATTGAACGATCCTTCAGAAATCATTCTGATATGTTCATTTATCACCAATGTTGTGCAACAGTTCAATTACAGTTACTTTAGATAGAACAGAATGAGTGTGATTTGACCTGAATTACTTACATGTTGGCCTCTTATTCTGCAGATACAACCGGTGAGAATGACAACGGTGCAGGAGGGCCATGTCTCCATCTTGGACCTGCACCTTAGATGTGGCCTGAAGGTCCTGGAAGTTTCGCTTGGAGACGAGGTGGCTCTTAAGGCATTTATAAAAGAAAACGGAAATGGGAAACTAAATTCCTCGACATATACGACAGTCAAGAAACACAAATAATTCTTTAGAACTAGGGTTGCACAGCTTTGAACTTTAGGGCTGTTGCTAACGATTATTTTGGTAATCGAGTAATTGATTTATTATTTTAATGATTAATCAAGTAATCTGATCATTTTATATATTTTTTAGAACAGACCTAACTGAACAACAGCCTTTAACATTACTTAAAGTGCATATATAATAGCAATGAGGCAATAGTTTAGTTTTAAATGGTTTTAAAATATATTAGCCTTATAAAACAGTAGAAGGTGCCAAATTGTAGCAAAAGGGGAAATATTAATTTACATTACTCATAACTTGTTATAAATAATTATTAATATTTAAATCAATCGGTGATCCATTCGTCCACCGAACGGATAGTACATTAATGGATGTACCTCCTGGCCAAGAAGAATAATTTTCTCACTCTTCATACTAAACTGTGTTAAGAGCATGTACCGAAATCACACGTCAGGTGACCTTGATTCGTGAGCAGCGAACACAGAGACAATCAAGAGTTTATATGAACAAGTTTAATAAATGGGACTAGGTATAATACAGCAAAACTACGCATAAATGTAGCATTACAAAACGGTATATGTGACTGAGAGATAGACACAGAAAGACACAGAATGGCAAACTTTACATCCCAGCCCTATAAGAGCCAGCAATGAGACGTCACCATTTTTTAAAAGGGGTTACACTTACAGTATCTGACGGTTACCGGCATTGGTTTTGATGTGGATTGAGAGTCTGAAATGTTGGGAACGGTTGAGTTCAACGTAGCGCGTTGGCGTTGTCCTTGTGGGTCTTCCAGCAGGAGTTGGTCCACGGGTAATTCACGCTGAGTTAGTTCATGAATAAAGTGCCAAAAAGGACCGAAGGCTGTGTCTGAAGGAGAAAACTCTCTGAAGGAGGAGAGCATCTCTGAAGGAGAGGAATAACTAGGAACCAGAAGAAAAAAAGTCCCACTTGGAGAGTTTGGGGGTCTTTTAATGGTTTCTCAGTCAGACCCATCTTTGGTGGAATGGCCAATACAAGGCGTGAATTTTGAGCGGGAGATTTTTTTGTTTGCATATTTATTGCTGGTCTGGATAATTGGTGCAGTTTTACCTAAAGTATAGTAGAAATAGTATGATGCGTTTCACGATCACATAGTTTACACCATTGCTTGAGAAATAAAGAGCAGATCATTTTGATACCATGAAAGACATATCTAGAAGATCTTAAAGCAGAGCTACATTCATACACCTGGATATAAGCATTTATAGCTTAACTTATACAAACAAAGAGTTGTAACTAGGCTAATATAATAGTGGGACATATACAACACATGCATATACTAGATACATTTATAACCACTTAATTATGGCCTAAAGATAATGTCTTTATGTGTGTGTGTTATGTGTATGTGAGCATGGGGGAGTTACAGAGTATATTGGAGATGCTTGTGTGATCCTTAAGCATACCTGCAAACTCACAAGAGGTCAAAAAGGTGACATAGTTCGGAATATGACCCTTGTAGGGGGGTCTGGGGGGTAATGTTATTTAATTTAACATGTAAATGAAGCGTGCTGGTGCACTCTGACAACAAAATAAAGGAAAAAGACAACATATGCTTCAAGTAAAAAAAGCACATTTATACCTCAAACTTTTCGGACAGTGCAACTCTCTTGTCATACTTCTCTTTGTGAACAGTGGAGTAATTTATTTTTGCTAATTTTAATGTTCGCATTAGAGTGCGCATACTATCAACAAACTCCATCTGTTCACTGCAGAGGAAACACAGAAGCTGCATCTGAAGTGGCATTAGATGCATTTACACAGACGGTTTAATGAAGCTGAGGTGCCATGAATGCATTTACACCACAACATTTGAAATGCATAAATAATTTTACAAGATTAATGTTTTAAATATTTTTGAACATTCAAGTTAAAAATGTTCGGAAAAATGCAATACTTCGGATCTAGACGATTCACATAAATGACATTTTGATTCAAAACAGCGAATTTCGCCGAAAAGCAACTAGTTTGCAGGTATGCCTAAGGTTTGCTTTTTTTCTGCAAGTCTTTCTACAGCGACGGCCCATGAAAGGCTTCTATCTGGTGGGAGTTATTACATGATTCCTAAGGTGAATCCTGTCTCATCACGTGGAACTCAAGGATTTCTTTATTTCTGAAACTCTTTCCACACTGTTGGCAGGTGTAAGGCTTCTCTCCGGTGTGAATGCTCAAGTGGATTTCAAAGTGTCCTTTATTACTGAAAGTCTTTCCACACGTGTAAGGCTTCAACAGTGCGAATTTCCATGTGCCTGTAATAGCTTCCTTGACTGAATCCGTTTCCACACTGTTAGCAGCTGAAATGAATTCTAGTCCCTCTCTTTTGAGCCATTTTTCATGAGGGAGTGTTTTCAGTTTGTGAGCAACTACGACGGTTCTCTCCAGTATGAATTCACATGTGCCTATTAAGGATTTCTTTTTGAGTGAAACACTTTCCACACTGAGGGCAGGAGTAAGTGTTCTATTTAGTGTGAATTCTCATGTGGACTCTAAAGTTTCCATGTTGACTGAAACTCTTTCCACACTGTTTGCATGTGTAAGGCTTCTCTCCAGTGTGAACTCTCATGTGCCTGTCAATACTTTCTTTGCGAGTGAAACATTTTCCACACTGTTGGCAGGTGAAAGGGCTCTCTCCAGTGTGAATTACCATGTGGACTTTAAGGTTTCCATGATGAGCAAAACTCTTTCCACACTCAGGGCAGGTGTAATGCTTTTCTCCAGTGTGAACAGTCATGTGCCAGTTAAGACTTCCTTTTTGAGAGAAACTCTTTCCACACTGTTGGCAGGTGTAGGGCTTCTCCCCAGTGTGAATTCTCATGTGGACGTTAAAGCTTCCTTTATGAGCGAAACTTTTTCCACATTGTTGGCAGGTGAAGGGACTCTCTCCATTGTGTATTGTCATGTGGGCTTTAAGGTTTACACGCTGAGCAAAACTCTTTCCACACTGTTGGCATGTGTAAGGGTTCTCTCCATTGTGGACTCTCATGTGGACTTTAAGGTTTACAAGTTGAGCAAAACTCTCACCACAACGAAGGCATGTGTAAGGGTTCTCTTCAGTGTGGACTCTCATGTGGACCTTAAGGTTTACACGCTGAGCAAAACTCTCACCACACTGCTGACATGTGTAAGGCTTTTCTCCGGTGTGAATTCTCACGTGCTTGTTAAGGCTTACTTTATGCTTGAAACGTTGTCCACACTGTTGGCAGATAAAAGGGCTCTCCCCAGTGTGAATTTTTATGTGCGCTTTAAGGTTTCCATGTTGATGGAAACTTTTTCCACATTGAGAGCATGTGTAAGGCTTTTCTCCAGTGTGAATTCTCATGTGCCTTTTAAGGATTTCTTTTTGATTGAAACTTTTTCCACACTGTTGGCAGGTAAAAAAGCTCTCACCAGTGTGAATTTTCACGTGGGCTTTAAGATTTCCAAGTTGACTGAAACTCTTTCCACACTGTTGGCATGTGTATGGCCTCTCTCCAGTGTGAATTCTCATGTGCCTATCAATACTTTCTTTACGAGTGAAACTTTTTCCACAGAGTTGGCAGGTGAAAGGGCTCTCTCCAGTGTGAATCCTCATGTGAACTTTAAGGTTTCCATGTTGAGTAAAACTTTTTCCACACTGTTGGCAGGTAAAAGGGTTCTCTCCAGTGTGAATCCTCATGTGAACTTTAAGGTTTCCATGTTTAGCAAAACATTTTCCACACTGTTGGCAGGTGATAGGCTTCTCTCCAGTGAGGACTTTAAGGTTTCCTTGTTGATTGAAACTCTTTCCAAACTGAAAGCAAGTGAAATAACTTCTTTGAGCTTTTTTTCGTGTGGAAGTCTTTTCAGTCTGCGAACGTCTAAAAGATTTTTCTCCAGTTGTGAAATCATGAAGATTCCCATATTGATCTTTCTCTTCAATTTCATTCAGTACTTCTTTCTCTTTCATTGCTATTAGGCCTAAAGTGAAAAAAAACACAAACAAATAAAAGTTATCCCAAGTTTAATGGCACAATACAACAGACATCAAATATTTAAGGTGTGTAAAAAACCAACAACATGTATGCTAGACCCTGTACCAGAAGTGTCCAAACCTGCTCTGGAGGCCACTGTCCTACTTGCCCCAAAACACCTGCTGGAAGTTCCCAACTCTGGCCCTTGAAACCCCCTTTCCTTCAGAGTTTAGCTCAAACCCTAATCAAACACACCTGTACATACTAATCAACGTCTTCTGTATTATTTGAAAGTTAAAGGCAGGTGAGTTTTTATCAAGGTTTCAGAAAAGGGGACCTTGAGGGTCAGAGTTGAGAAACGCTGCTCTTCACAATATTACTTTCTTGAGGTCATGTCCCAAAAACCTTTAAGCTGGCAGTTAAACCCTTTATTAAAAAAAGCACAGTTCGACCCAGGAGATATAGTTAATTATAAACTTATCTCAATTAGCGATGCTAATAATTAATCACTGATCAATTAATTGACAAAAATAATAATAATCCAAAGAAACTGAATCTGTTTGTAAAAGGTCATAAAAGGGAATTATATTTTCTGCACAAGCCAGACACTTATATTAGATGTTGTGCTGGGGGAAAGCTAAACTGAATTACTGGTGTGTGTAAAATCTCTAGGCCCCACATGAAGCTGAATGTAGATATAAAAAAAATATGAATAATTCACTCCTATAACTTAAATTTCTGGCCACGGCTCATTGATTTGTTCTCTCTTTAAAGTAAAACTAAGCATGAAATTAGTACAATGTGGACATGCCTCAACTAAAATGAGGGAACAAATTAATAAGTAGTGTTATTAATATTGTAATATTGTTAAAATGTGGAAATTCGAGTGATCAAGCCGCAAAAAAGTACACAAAGCCGCATATGGCTTAATTTAAATTTATGGGATTCTATCACCTCTGTCAATCGGCATGTATCCAAATGTTTACATGGGCAAGATGTAATATTTGCCTGATAACCAATTATTTATATTGTAAACAAAGCGTGCAAAAATGTGTTGCCATACCACAGCCGGGCATAGTTCTTAGTCCACAGACCAGCACAGCCCTACGCTCCATAGTCAAATCTGGGATCACTTTACTTTAAATGGTAATAGTGTTATTTACAAACATCAAAACTGTGTTTTAAAATACAAAAAAGAAGCACCATTATAACTGCACATTCAGCGGTCTCTGTGAAGGGATAAGAAACTATACAGTCAACAATAACCAATGTTTTAGCAATGTTTGCAATTAACATTATCACTCTTTAAAGTAAAATGATTCCAAACACAACTATGGCATGCTCGCTTCATTTGATCAAATGTTCATAATTGCATCGATTCGTTTTACAATTCTACTACCCTTTTTATTTAGACTAAAAAACGTACTTGGTTACTAACGTAACCTCGGTTCCCTGAGATACGGAACGAGTACTGCGTCTGCTAAGACGCTTTGGGGAAAACTCCTTTTTCTCAGATGACTGAAGTCTTTCAATAACGCAGTGTAACTGCATGGCCATTGGTTCGTGCAGTGAATAAAAAATGAACCAATGGCTCGGCAGCAGAGCTATGGCGACAGAACCCGTCAGAATGGGTGGGGCCATCTGGCTATATAAATCCGTTTAAGACCCTTTGGGGAAAAACTCCTTTTTCTCCAATGACTGAAGCCTTTTAATAACACAGTGTAAATGCACGGCCATTGGTTGTGCAGTTAATAAAAAAACTAACCAATGGCTCGGCAGCAGAGCTGCACGAGCCTATGGCGACAAAGCCTGCCAGAATGGGTGGGGCCATCTGGCTATATAATCGGGCATTTCGCCATAGGATCCTCAGGTTACTTCGACTGAAGCGACGACTGAGTCGTGCAGCTTCATAGCATGGCAAAGTACGCAGTACTCGTTCCGTATCTCAGGGAACCGAGGTTAAGTTAGTAACCAAGTACGTTCCCTATCGATACTTCACTCGTACTGCATCTGCTAAGATGCTTTGGGGAACCAGTACAATCCCACCGTGCTATGCTAGAGGAACGGCTAATACTTGAACTTGCATTAAGCACCCAAGGGGGGCCCAGAGGGACCAAGTATTTTGCAGGGAAGCCGCGCAGGAGGCAGTAGGGCCAAACTCACAGAGGTCAGCCCAGCCTTGCATAATCATCCCAAGATAATTTAGTACAGCCTCGGAACTCAGTGAGGGCCAAGAGCGTACATGAAGAATGCAAATGCCAAGCACTGGTTTTGTCATATGACAGAGTGCCCTGTTTATGCAGAAAGGACCCGAGACTGTAAGGCCGAGATGTCCAGCCTTGTATAATCGTCCCAAGATAATTTAGTACAGCCTCGGAGCTCAGTGAGGGCCAAGAGCGTACATGAAGATGGCAAACGCCAAGCACTGGTTTTGTCAAATGACAGAGTGCCCTGTTTATGCAGAAAGGACCCGAGCCTGTAAGGCCGGGATGTCCAGATTATAAAACCTGGCAAATGTGGACGGCGAGGCCCAGCTGGCCGCCGCACAAATCTCTGCAATGGACACACTGCTAGACCAGGCCCAGGAAGAGGCAACGCCTCTAGTTGAGTGGGCTCTTACTCCCATGGGGCATTGAAGGCCCAAAGAAGAGTATGCTAGCATAATAGCTTCAATTATCCATTTAGAAAGTCTCTGCTTCGTGACCGGAGAACCCTTGGTGCGGCCACCGAAGCATACAAATAGCTGATCCGACTGCCTGAACGGGGCGGAGCGCTCAACATAGACTTTCAACGCCTTGACAGGGTTGGTCTTGCTCCGAAGGAGGAAGCGCTGATAGAGTTGTTACCTGTGCTCTGAATGGAGTAGAGAGCACTTTAGCAATGTAACCATGCCTTGGTTTCAGGACGACTTTAGAGTCGTTAGGCCCGAATTCGAGGCAGGTGGAGCTCACAGATAGCACCTGCAGATCTCCCATACGCTTTACCAATGCTAACGCTAGTAGCAGAGCAGTCTTAAGCATCAGGGAACGAAGGTCAATGGACTGTAGCGGCTCAAATGGAGGGCTCTTCAGAGCCCTCAACACCGTGAGCAGATCCCATGTAGGGACGATGATGGGGTGAGGCGGGTTGAGCCTTCTAGACCTCTTCAGAAAATGAACAACTAAGTTGTTCATGCCCACCGATTGGCCAGCTATAGGAGCGTGAGAGGCTGCTATGGCTGCTGCATAGACCTTGAGGGTGGACGGGGAACGACCCTTATCCAACAGCTCATGCAGGAAGGACAATATCAGGGATATGTCGCAGGAGATTGGGTCTGCGCCGCGGGCTGCACACCAGGCGGAGAAGACAGACCATTTAAGGGCATAGAGGCGTCTTGTAGACGGTGCTCTAACCTGAGAGATTGTGTTTAGCACGTTCTTGGCGAGGTTCACAAGCTCCCATCGAGAGGCCAAAGGTGCAGAGCCCACAGCTCGGGCTGAGGATGCCATATCGTTCTGTTCGCATGAGAGAAGAGGTCTCGTCTCAGAGGAATGGGCCACGGGGCTGCCAAGAGCAGCTGGTACAGCTCTGCAAACCAGTGCTGGTTCCTCCAGAAGGGGGCCACCAACAGAACGGGATCAGAGCGATCGGGGGAAAAGCATAAAGGAGGTCGGGCCAGTCGTGGGCCAACGCGTCCCTGTCCTTCAAAAAGTAAGTTGGGCAATGAGAGTTGTCTGCCGAAGATCTCCCAGATTTTCTGAACCGTTTGAGTGTGGAGCGTCCACTCCTCCGAGGGGACGTTGCTCCGAGACAGCATGTCTGCTCCTTGTTTCAGCCTGCCCAGTACATGCGCTGCTCTCAGCAAGTGCAAGTTGAGCTGAGCCCATTCCAAGAGGCGCTCCACCAGTGTGAAGAGGCGCATATATAAGTGATGGCGATATATATAGGACACCACTGTCATGCTGTCTGAATGGACTAAAACGTGGTGTCCCCATAGGTCTGGCTGAAAGGTGCGAAGGCCCAGACACACTGCCAGCATTTCCAGGCAGTAGATGTGAAGCCGACCTTCCTCTTTCGACCAGTGGCCGAAAGCTGGTTTGCCATCACACAGCACTCCCCAACCTGTGATGGAGACGTCGGTCGAGACCACCTTCCTCTTGCAGACCATTCCCAGGGGCACGCCCCGTTCCATCCACTGAGGATCTTTCCAAGGGGCCAGGGCTGTTACACAGGCCTGGTCCACCTGGACACGGAAGGCGTCCGAGATGCCAGGCGTGGGACGGAACTCGTGGTTTCAGCCGGTACTGAAGGTGCAGAATGCGGAGCAGGCCCAACTGAAGTACCGGAGACACAGAGGCCATGAGGCCCAGCATCCTCTGAAACACCTTGAGAGGGCGAGAGGCTCCAACTTTGAATGAGGCCGCAAGCTGCTGAATGGCCAGCGCACGTTCTGGCATGGCTATTGCCCTCATTTGGGCTGAGTCTAAAACTGTTCCCAGGAACGACATCCATTGGCTGGGGAACAGCGCGCTCTTGGCAAAATTGACCCTGAGTCCCAGGCATTCTAGGTGGCTGAGAAGGAGGGATCTGTGAGATAGTAGCTCGTCCTCTGACTGGGCCAGAATGAGCCAGTCGTCGAGGTAATTCAGAATGCGGATTCCCATCTGTCTCAGCGGGGAAAGAGCCGCATCCATGCACTTCGTAAAAAGGGCGAGGAGCTAGGAACAGTCCAAAGGGAAGGACTGTGTACTGATAAGCCACTCCCTCGAAGGCGAATCTCAAGAATTGTCTGTGACGGGGAGCTATCTGGATGTGAAAGTATGCGTCTTATTTCAGGTCCAGCGAAAAAAACAGTCCCCTGGGCATACTTGCGAGAGGATCTGTTTCAATGTAATCATCCTGAACGGCCATCTCATTCAGGTGCCTGAGATCGAGGATGGGCCTTAGGCCACCTTGGGGACGAGGAAGTAACGGCTGTAGAAGCCTGTCTCGCTCTTGGCTGGGGGAACCGTTTCTACGGCCCCTTTTGCCAGCAAATTAATCACCTCAGCACGTAGGACTTGTACATCCTCGTGCCGAATCGAGTTGGAGACCACGCCGCTGAATCACGGGGGTCTTCGAGCGAATTGGAGTGTGTAACCTCGTTTTATTATCCCCATAAACCAGTCTGACACTCCGGGGATGGATTGGTTCGAGCGGTAGGCCGCCCAATGGGGACCCGACGCTCGTAATGAGTGGAAGAGGAAATTTGCTCTCTTTTTGAAAATGTTTGTGTTTTATTTTTCTCGCTATAACAGCGGCTGGTTGTGTGGACATGATTAGAACAGGTCCCATGTTCACAACAGTATTTTTTGTCATAAACACACTGCCGTCGGCACCCGGAACTGAATGGGGTGCTCGGAGGCACAACAGAGGCTGTTTGGGGGGGTGGTCCGGCTGCAGCGAGACTTGGCCCCTTCCTCTTCCTGTCCCGCACATCAGGATGAGACCTGAGGCGCAGGGTCCAATGCTATCTTGGGTCAGGGGCCCTGGCGTTTAGGAAATGGATAGCCTCGTCAACGCTCCCGCTCAGCCAGACGCTAAGTTTAGGAGCCGTGAGAGCAGCTGGTGGTGCGGGCTTCGCGGGATGCTGAGTCGGCACATTCTTTGGGCGACTGGAAGCAGCCGTCAAACTGGAGCGCTTTGGCAGGAAGTGTCGCATTGCCTGGGACGACTTCTGTGCAGCGGTAATTACTTAAAGCTGCGGGGTCTGGGCAAGACTCATCCATGCAACGGAGGAGCTTGGCCTGGAAGGCCTGTAAGACCGCCATGGAATGAGGCGCAGAGGCCGCTTGTCCAGCAGACGAGTAGGCTCGGTCAGCGAGGCCTTTGCCTTCCAGCCCATGACCATGTGCGGGCAGAGATGCGTGGCCACTGACTCATCCAGGCGAGGCAGTCTGTCGTACCCCTTTTCTTCGGCACCGTCGACAGACGTGAGGGCGGACGAAGATAAGGCACGAAGGCGGGCCGAGTAGGGGGTGTGCCAAGACTTGGTGATCTCGTCGTGGACCTCTGGGAAGAATGGTGAAGCTCATTGTCGAGGGGCCTAACTGCACCCCGGCAAGAACCACTCATCCAAGCGGCTGTGGGTGGGCTTCTCTGGCGGACACCACTCCAAACCCAGCTCCTCCACAGTTTTAGACAGGACGCGGAATAGTTCAGCATCCATGCCCGTGCTGGCTGCGCTGGGCTGTGCAGATGGCAGGGGGGCGGGGTCAACATGTGAGCCCGACAGCTCCTCCGCATCTGAAGCCTCCAACGACATGCTGTCGTCCATGGCGTCACACTCGCTCCCACCAAACGAAACCAGATAGCTCGCAGCCACAGAGGGATGCTGGTCCGGAAGGGAGAAGTGGACAGGTGAAGCCTCTCTAAGTGGAGAGAGTGAGGCACGTGGGGGCTCAGCCGGCGTGGGCTCACTCGTCACGCCGCTGCTTTTTCCTCACAGGCTCCTGGGATGAAGAAAGCTTTCCACGAGCGCAGAGAGGCGAGACTCATATCCTCGCAATGAGGACATTCCGTCTCAATGAGTGCTGCTTCAGCGTGGGCGGCGCCCAAGAATGAAACACATTCGCCGTAACCGTCAGCGGCATGCAGGGCACAGTAACAGCGCGGCATTTGAAACCACGCCGGAAATTTGCTCTTTTAATGTCACCGGATGGCGGCCCTCCACAGTCTAGGGGTGTGGCAGGACAGATTAGACCAGGGGTGCCCACACTCAGTCCTGGAGGGCCGGTGTCCTGCAGAGTTTAGCTCCAACCCTAATCAAACACACCTGAAGCAGCTAATCAAGGTCTTACTAGGCATACTAGAAACTTCCAAGCAGGTGTGTTGAGGCAAGCTGGAGCTAAACTCTGCAGGACACCAGCCCTCCAGGACCGAGTTTGGGCACTCCGGTCTAATCTGTCCTGCCACAGTTTCATAATAAACCAGAAATATATTGATACTCCTCTTTATAACATAAAAAGTCTTTTAACGTTGTGTTTCATGTCATTGCTTTGGCAAAGTGTCCATCAAACAAACTTAAGCATAATATGGTTTAATCCAATCATCAAGTCTGTTTATGCAGCTTGTTTCAAAGCCAAGCGCGCGCTTTGTTCACACAATCAGCTCGTGATCTGTTTTTTTTTCCTGTGTCTCAGAGCGGCTCAAATCACTGGGAATGCTGTGAACTCTGTTTTTGAATGTGCTGTGAGTTTAGCGCGCATCTGAGAACGCTACGGGCACCAGTTACGCTTTGTTTTCACATTAGCATCATTTTCAACATTTTAATGGGCAAATGTTTACAGTATTTCACTAGATATGTAAAGACACATGTTTGTAAATCTGTTTTCACAGAAGTTGGAGTTTTCTGCCAAAATAAAAGCTCAACTGCAGTTTCCTCCAAATTAAAAGCTAATAAGTTTATCTCTTGCAAGCAAGGACTAAAATTAACAGGCACGCGCGTGCAAAGAAAATACTGTACAGGCAGAGCAAGTTCACTGTTTATTGGAAGAAAAATATAAATATTGGGGTGGGGGTTCATATGAATGTATTTCTGAAGGGAACTGACTTTCGATGGCATTTTTTTCTCATAGCACTGCTGTTCCATAAGCGCCACCTGCTGTCAGCGAGTGAAATTCAGCCTGTCTGCTGTTTTTGTTTTATGCAGGATTGAGCATAATTTTACAAAACTGAAGTCAGACCATTCTGTTTTTGCTTCAAATGTTCAAAAATTAAATGTAAAAAAACTGTTCATGCTACATGTGTGTAGCATTTTTGTTTGTATCGTAATTAAAATGCAGTGATTGGTTCTAATTTCAAATGATTTTTTTTTTTTAATTATTAAATATGTTTAGTTGTTGTAGTAGCAGCAACTGCAAAAAAAACTGTTTCATGGCCAGGAAAAAAATTTTGTGGCCAGTAAATTTTCTCAAATCACCAAGCATTGGCAGATGTGGCTATTACTCATCATAGTAATAATAATAATATACAGTTATTATTATTATGTTCTAATTTGTTTGGCTTCCAAATTCATCGGTGTGAGCGTAATTTAGACTAACACACTATATCACAACTAAAAAGAGGATTGAGTCCCCTTTAAACTTCAAGTACAAGTCAATTCACCAGCTTTTTTTCTTTGTTTAGTTTGCACACTGAACCTGTGTTGCAGCTCTTAATTTTGAACTCTCAAAGGGCACCAGATAGATTTAACTTTAAAATGTAAAAAATTTTCCACCGAGGACCATGCCTCTGGACCAGTGTTAATTTTGACAACAAATTTTGATTTAGTCTTTGTCATAGTCTTTTGACTACTACGCCATTTAGTTTTAGTCATATTTTAGTCATCTGAATTGTTTTAGTTGACTAAATATCATAAGATTTTAGTAGACTAAATCTACAGTAGATGGGAACTTTTGGGATAACATAAATACACAACTGCATGAAATATATCACACTGTGCAAGTAGTTTTTGGATATTTTATTATGAAAACCTTACATATTGTGCCTTTAAATAGCAGGTCATATGGTATTTTAAAGTGTCCTAATATTGTGCTGGAGTCCCCTACAACAGGTTTAAATGCATCTAAGGTCAGAAAACATTGTAATTTTCTCAGAATATTCATTTATTAGGAGTAATTTCTCAATGATTTCGAAATGGTTTTGTTCAAAGCATCTGCCTGTAAACCCCTCCCTTCCATGAGCCTACTCTGCTCTGATTGGTGCTTGAATTTTAATGCTTGAAAAGCATTAGCTTTGTTGTTTTGCTAATACCTCAAAATGAACCTGTGAATGTCTGGGTGAGCACATCTTTGCCATTCAAAAATCAAAGCGCACTTTTTTTATTTTATAATGCCGTCTTATTGCTCTTCTTCGTAGTAGGTGCATTTTAAAAATGTTTTCCCCATCAATCCTGGACTTCTGCTCAAAATGATAAATTATTATAACGACAGCTACAAAAAAAACAACAATAAGCCCACAAAGCTGCTATCGTTCCATCCTGATGGATGACATGCGTGACAGCTAAGTGGAATCCCGGAAAATAAACCGTGGAACTTTGACCAATGAGAGAACAGTTTACTCGCGCATGACTTGTATTAATAAATTTGGTCCGTTTAGAAACTCAGGGCTCGCAAAATCGCTAGCCCGACGTCCCGGGGCTATTGTGTTTTCCAGTCGGGCTACCAAAATGTATCACTGCCCTGCCCGATGGGCTATCTTGAATAGTGATATAAAATCCCTTCCTTGATTCACGTTGTTCACTCGCTTGTAGGGGTGAAAGAGATCATAGTTTATCATTTACATGTGTTTCTAAGTCTCACCAATTTAAACATTCAAGCGTTTTAAACCACTCATGCGCATGAAGAATTCAGTTTGGTGCTCGCGCGCACACGCTCAAGAGCGGCGTTTCAGGCAGAGCACGTACACAGAATTGATTCCTCTTTTGCTTGAACGGACACATACACGCAAAATTATCTCAAAATAACTATCTCGCCAAGTGAGAGTGACATTTGCGTCTCATTCAGCCCCTCTGCTGTTTGTTTCGTTCAGATTTTTTATGTAGCATCACAAAGCTAAAGTCGACAGTTTTGTTTTAAATTTCAAACTTGTACAATCTAAATAACATGTATGCAGCATCTTTGTTTGGATTGTGATTAAAATACACAGGCAAAACCTTGGTTTACTTGCATGGAGAAATTTATTTTATTTGAATTATTTATTTATTTGATTTGGGATTTGTTTAAAAATGTCAAGTTAGTATATTGTTTGACATTTTCAATTTCACAAAGTAATGTGCAGCCTTTTGGTCTGAGAAATAACAAAAGGAAACCTTTTTAAAAATCTGTCTTAAACAAAGTAATGTGCAGCCTTTTGGTCTGAGAAATAACAAAAGGACACCTTTTGTCTTAAATCTAATTTTGTTAAAAAAGAAATTGTGAGAAAATTGTATTGTGAAATCAGTATCGTGAATCTTATCACATCGTGAGTTAAGTGAATCGTTACCATCCCTATATGCAACTAGTTTTTGCTGTGGTATCGAAGTAGTAAATTGTTATTAAAATAATAGGTGTTACTTCAATAATAAAGAACCATATTTTTTTTGCTCATCTGAAAAATGATCCGATCTGTGACTCAAAATGTGATATGAGAATGAACCTCACTGGTTCTTGTGAAGCTCAATCGTGCTGCTTAACATGAGAATTAACCTCACTGGTGCTTGTGAAGCTCAATCGTGATGCGTAACACGAGAATGAACCTCACTGGTGCTTGTGAAGCTCAATTGTGATGCGTAACACGAGAATGAACCTCATTGATTCTTGCGGAAGCTCGATCGTGATGCGTAACACGTGAATTAACCTCATTGGTTCTTGTGAAGCTCGATCGTGATGCGTAACACGAGAATGAACCTCATTGATTCTTGTGAAGCTCGATCGTGATGCGTAACACGAGAATGAACCTCATTGATTCTTGTGAAGCTCGATCGTGATGCGTAACACGAGAATGAACCTCATTGATTCTTGTGAAGCTCGATCGTGATGCGTAACACGAGAATGAACCTCATTGATTCTTGTGAAGCTCGATCGTGATGCGTAACACGAGAATGAACCTCATTGATTCTTGTGAAGCTCGATCGTGATGCGTAACACGAGAATGAACCTCATTGATTCTTGTGAAGCTCGATCGTGATGCGTAACACGAGAATGAACCTCATTGATTCTTGTGAAGCTCGATCGTGATGCGTAACACGAGAATGAACCTCATTGATTCTTGTGAAGCTCGATCGTGATGCGTAACACGAGAATGAACCTCATTGATTCTTGTGAAGCTCGATCGTGATGCGTAACACGAGAATGAACCTCATTGATTCTTGTGAAGCTCGATCGTGATGCGTAACACGAGAATGAACCTCATTGATTCTTGTGAAGCTCGATCGTGATGCGTAACACGAGAATGAACCTCATTGATTCTTGTGAAGCTCGATCGTGATGCGTAACACGAGAATGAACCTCATTGATTCTTGTGAAGCTCGATCGTGATGCGTAACACGAGAATGAACCTCATTGATTCTTGTGAAGCTCGATCGTGATGCGTAACACGAGAATGAACCTCATTGATTCTTGTGAAGCTCGATCGTGATGCGTAACACGAGAATGAACCTCATTGATTCTTGTGAAGCTCGATCGTGATGCGTAACACGAGAATGAACCTCATTGATTCTTGTGAAGCTCGATCGTGATGCGTAACACGAGAATGAACCTCATTGATTCTTGTGAAGCTCGATCGTGATGCGTAACACGAGAATGAACCTCATTGATTCTTGTGAAGCTCGATCGTGATGCGTAACACGAGAATGAACCTCATTGATTCTTGTGAAGCTCGATCGTGATGCGTAACACGAGAATGAACCTCATTGATTCTTGTGAAGCTCGATCGTGATGCGTAACACGAGAATGAACCTCATTGATTCTTGTGAAGCTCGATCGTGATGCGTAACACGAGAATGAACCTCATTGATTCTTGTGAAGCTCGATCGTGATGCGTAACACGAGAATGAACCTCATTGATTCTTGTGAAGCTCGATCGTGATGCGTAACACGAGAATGAACCTCATTGATTCTTGTGAAGCTCGATCGTGATGCGTAACACGAGAATGAACCTCATTGATTCTTGTGAAGCTCGATCGTGATGCGTAACACGAGAATGAACCTCATTGATTCTTGTGAAGCTCGATCGTGATGCGTAACACGAGAATGAACCTCATTGATTCTTGTGAAGCTCGATCGTGATGCGTAACACGAGAATGAACCTCATTGATTCTTGTGAAGCTCGATCGTGATGCGTAACACGAGAATGAACCTCATTGATTCTTGTGAAGCTCGATCGTGATGCGTAACACGAGAATGAACCTCATTGATTCTTGTGAAGCTCGATCGTGATGCGTAACACGAGAATGAACCTCATTGATTCTTGTGAAGCTCGATCGTGATGCGTAACACGAGAATGAACCTCATTGATTCTTGTGAAGCTCGATCGTGATGCGTAACACGAGAATGAACCTCATTGATTCTTGTGAAGCTCGATCGTGATGCGTAACACGAGAATGAACCTCATTGATTCTTGTGAAGCTCGATCGTGATGCGTAACACGAGAATGAACCTCATTGATTCTTGTGAAGCTCGATCGTGATGCGTAACACGAGAATGAACCTCATTGATTCTTGTGAAGCTCGATCGTGATGCGTAACACGAGAATGAACCTCATTGATTCTTGTGAAGCTCGATCGTGATGCGTAACACGAGAATGAACCTCATTGATTCTTGTGAAGCTCGATCGTGATGCGTAACACGAGAATGAACCTCATTGATTCTTGTGAAGCTCGATCGTGATGCGTAACACGAGAATGAACCTCATTGATTCTTGTGAAGCTCGATCGTGATGCGTAACACGAGAATGAACCTCATTGATTCTTGTGAAGCTCGATCGTGATGCGTAACACGAGAATGAACCTCATTGATTCTTGTGAAGCTCGATCGTGATGCGTAACACGAGAATGAACCTCATTGATTCTTGTGAAGCTCGATCGTGATGCGTAACACGAGAATGAACCTCATTGATTCTTGTGAAGCTCGATCGTGATGCGTAACACGAGAATGAACCTCATTGATTCTTGTGAAGCTCGATCGTGATGCGTAACACGAGAATGAACCTCATTGATTCTTGTGAAGCTCGATCGTGATGCGTAACACGAGAATGAACCTCATTGATTCTTGTGAAGCTCGATCGTGATGCGTAACACGAGAATGAACCTCATTGATTCTTGTGAAGCTCGATCGTGATGCGTAACACGAGAATGAACCTCATTGATTCTTGTGAAGCTCGATCGTGATGCGTAACACGAGAATGAACCTCATTGATTCTTGTGAAGCTCGATCGTGATGCGTAACACGAGAATGAACCTCATTGATTCTTGTGAAGCTCGATCGTGATGCGTAACACGAGAATGAACCTCATTGATTCTTGTGAAGCTCGATCGTGATGCGTAACACGAGAATGAACCTCATTGATTCTTGTGAAGCTCGATCGTGATGCGTAACACGAGAATGAACCTCATTGATTCTTGTGAAGCTCGATCGTGATGCGTAACACGAGAATGAACCTCATTGATTCTTGTGAAGCTCGATCGTGATGCGTAACACGAGAATGAACCTCATTGATTCTTGTGAAGCTCGATCGTGATGCGTAACACGAGAATGAACCTCATTGATTCTTGTGAAGCTCGATCGTGATGCGTAACACGAGAATGAACCTCATTGATTCTTGTGAAGCTCGATCGTGATGCGTAACACGAGAATGAACCTCATTGATTCTTGTGAAGCTCGATCGTGATGCGTAACACGAGAATGAACCTCATTGATTCTTGTGAAGCTCGATCGTGATGCGTAACACGAGAATGAACCTCATTGATTCTTGTGAAGCTCGATCGTGATGCGTAACACGAGAATGAACCTCATTGATTCTTGTGAAGCTCGATCGTGATGCGTAACACGAGAATGAACCTCATTGATTCTTGTGAAGCTCGATCGTGATGCGTAACACGAGAATGAACCTCATTGATTCTTGTGAAGCTCGATCGTGATGCGTAACACGAGAATGAACCTCATTGATTCTTGTGAAGCTCGATCGTGATGCGTAACACGAGAATGAACCTCATTGATTCTTGTGAAGCTCGATCGTGATGCGTAACACGAGAATGAACCTCATTGGTTCTTGTGAAGCTCAATCAATCTTTTATTTATCAGGCCCCAGGAGAAGAAACCCCCCACCATCCTAGATCAACTTATGCTACATTTACACCTGAGCTTGACAGAAGAAAGTCACGACGGATGTTTTCTTCAGTTTGAGACTTTGATTGGAACTGCCTGTCACTCACAAACATTCAAAGTTTGATTAAAAATAAGTTTGTTATAAATTTAGTGCCCACTGGCGGTTTTATTTGCTCATCAAAGCCCTCTAAATGAAGAACAAATGTGGACAGCAGCACTAACGTTGATCACTAACGTTTCAATGTTTGCCTTACGCAAAATAAATGTTTTCTTTAGATACTGTTGCATAATTAATTGATAGAAATAAATGGTTTTCATTGTGTTCATGTCAGAAATAAACATTGGGTTTAATGTTACACATAGGAATGTTTTTGTTTAGAAGACTTCTGCATTATTTATTTAATGTCTGTCCACATGGGTCGACCCCGCTGCATGTCAAATAAAACCACTTTAATTAGGTATTACATTCTTCATAAATATCATTCATTCCTGCAGAGCTGGAGATTTTAATAACTGGATCAAATGAGATGAGTTCAGCTTTGAGAACGAAACCAACCTGTTTGTTCCTCAGTGTCTTCTTGTTTCAGACTGAACACTTCTTCAATCCTGAAGTCTTCAGTCTCCTCTTTAATAAACGCCATCTTTATAAGTGTGTGACGAGGCTCTCAGTCGCTTCAGCGGGAGTTTCTCTGTTTAAGATGAAGAGAACAATGAACAGAGAGCACAATAAACCCTCTAAACTACATCTCTCCATCAGCTCCCTAGTTCAGTAGTCAGCACACTAGTAAGGGAGCGAGAGTTAATCACCTGATGAGACAAAAACACTCAGAACCAGTGCAAAGAGCACAAGTTATACAGACAGCTCATATTTAGTTGTGATGTATATACGGCGAATCAGAATTTAAATTACACTTGCGAAAACTAAACTGAATCTCTGGGTGCGTCTCAATCAGTGCTCTAGTTCAGTAGTCAGCGCACTAGTGAGGGAGTCAAAGTGAGAGGCACCTGATTAGACAAAAACACTCAAAACTAGCGCTGCAACTAATAAAATAACACAATTTATAATGAAAGTTAAGATTTAGGTATTTATGATTTATTTATTTTTTGTATCTAATGATTTGTTTACCACATGTATCAGACTGTACTTTAATAAAAACATGTTCTATTGGTTTAAGTTTTCATTAAACACGTTTGTGTTGAATTAAAGTGTTTTGACCAGCACATGTGACGTCTGCGAAGCATTTGATTCCATTGACTCGGAGTTTAAACATCTCAAGTTTCTCCATCACTGAATTCATGTTTATGATGAACCGATTCCCCAGAAATGAGATGCTACTTTTGTGTTACTCGTGTGTGGACGCGTTTATTTACTCACACAAATTACTTTAATATATTTTAGCTAACGCATTAATATGTTACAGTCAATAAACAATTAATTTTCCATCGCTTGTAAAGCGGTTTCTACAATTTAAATGCTTTAAACACAAACCCTTCTTCAGTCGAATCACAACAGATGCAGGAGCACGGCGCACACTTGTGACCTCACATCACCGCGCCACAATAAAAGTCCCGTTCGCACGCTGCTGTCTAAAATACATCTAGAACATGATATACAAACAATTAAAGAGTTGACAGAAATTCAGAGCTTAATCTATGCGCGAAAAACATTTAAATGCATGTTGTTCAATCATGTGCTGAGAACATTAGGAAACAACTAGAGTGTGAGATTATGTCTAAATCTGGAATGTTCGGATTATTAGATTAAATTAGATTAAAATACAAATGTGATTAAAAAAAAGTGTATGAGTTAAGAAAGCGGAGGTCATTCTTTTTCAGTATTGAAACGAGTTAGTGTTTGTCTCATTTTAAAAATGTGGAAAAGTTAATTCGAGTCTGAAAAATACCTGAAAATAGGTATAAAATGTCTACAAATTACGATTGATGAGATTTATTACCATTATATGGGTCATTATTACTATTCGGTGGCATTTCATTTTTTTAATTTTCATGATGTAATCATTTAATGTGAAGATGGGCTTGTTAGACTATAAGAAAAATACATTGGTCCAGCTCAGGATATTATATAATAGTTTAGTAATAATGTCCACCCTGTTACAGGACATTCTCATCTCGATTAATAAGTGTTTTGAATGCACAGTTATTGTAATATTTACATTTTCTACGAGCTAAAATGTCTCTTTACCCCACAAATGTATCTTAACAAAGTGTTCATAAACAAGCATTATCTTGAAAAATTTTGCTGTATTTTAAGACCGTGTAATTTCAACATTTCCTTTAAAATAAAAAGAAATTCCAATGGAATTTTGGCCCCATTTTAAATTGTTTCATTTTACCATTTCATTCATTCTAGTGACAGAACGATAAATAGAATAACACTTTGATTCTAAGAAACTTTTTAAAATTTGCTTTAACATTCTGTTTCGTTTTTATTAGTTTCATTAATAATTTTGTTAGTTTCGGTTTAGTTTATATTTTGTGAACACATTTCTATTTAGTTTTTATATAGTTTAGTTTTAGTAATTGAAGTTTAGCAGAATTAACATAACTAGGCAGCTGATGGTCCCGTGCTTATTTATGTTTACGCTCCGTCTGAAGACCGTCACGATTTCTATTTACAGTTCGATTTGCAGGTTTACTGGACTGTTTTAGTACCTAAAACACAACTGAATACAATTAATTTCTACTTAATTGTAGTTGAGATATTTGTGAATTAGCCTCTTAAGACCCGGCAAAACATAGTAAGTATTTAGTAGTATTTTTTTCATGTCATTACATTGTTTAGAGCATTAAAAAAAAAACAGTTTAAAAAAATGATATTTTATTCATAAGTTATGCTACGTCCTTGGTAGAGGACATCGGGACTCAATTCTTTAAAAAAATAAATAAAAAGACATGAATGAACATGCATAGGCAAAAACAATTGCTTTGTATAAAGATAATTCTCGACTATGTTATAACATAACAATATCTTTATGCAAAATGTGTGTAAAATGGCCATAAACGGGTTTTCTCATTATATATAATGTATCTATAAACTAAATCTAATTTGCATATTAGTGTGTTTTTGGGGCATATGTGGACATGTATGAAATCAACGTCCTGTTTCGTAACAGAAAGTCATATTTTGATTTGAAACCCCATAACATTTTCCTGAGATGTTGATTTAAGATTAGTCAGATTTAAATGATAATTACAAAATATTATCATATTTCCATTTTGATATAGAAGAAAGTGGAAAAAGTCAACAGCACATAAATGCCAGAATGTAAAATGAGCTATTTTATGCATTTAAATTGTTTCATTTGGCTTTGTACTTTACAAATTAACGAGAATAAAAAAAAAAAAAACAGTTTTTAGTGTAAGTGCACTGTGCTCACTTTTACTTGTGCATTAAATTACAAATAAAAAGACATAGCCTATTAGCTTGCGCCTTATATTGTGATCTCGAGTTGCAGAATAGGCTACATTTTATATGCATTGGAGAGACGTTCTTTAATGTGATGCATATATAGCCTACATGCATGCACAGTTTGCAACTTTTTGGTAATTTCATGACTTAACTGACGACAGAACTACATTGTATGCTCATAGTTTTTTTGTGTGCTTTATTTATGAGGCGATATAGAGCGTGCGCCTCATACTGAAGAATGTGCGCCCTGAGCACAGTACGGCTGACAGGACAGGAAAGTGTGTTTTACTGACATATAGCCTAACAACATCTCATCAGACGCAGTTCACTGTTGTTCTACTAAGCTTACTCCGCCCCTGAGTATGGAAGCTGAACAGTAGCTCACTGCAGGACAGATGGAGGCGCTAAGATAAGATGCATCTTTCACATCTGTAAAGACTCTACGTTTATTTCTGTGCACTCACAATAACCACGAAACATTGCGTTTTTGTAAAATAATGAAAGCAAACAGGATGCGCTTTCTGCCGTCTCGGTCTCCGTGAACTTGAGCGCGAAACTGTGTATATCTTTGCCTTACAGACATTAAAACTAAATCTGTAGAGAGTGAAATGTCTACTTTCAAATGAACCAATTCAAATGGAATCAGATTATGTAATCCGTATGAAACATGCATACAGGTGCGTCAACTACTGATGAGTCGGTGTCGCCGAGTTCATCTCTTAAACCAAAAACGAAGAAAGCACGAGTTTATCAAATTATTAAAATCTTAATGCAGCCTCCTTACTGTTTTTCCCTGATTCTTCCGGTGCGCTGAGGCAAGCTTTATGCGAGTGCTTGAGCGCTTATTAGGCTATGTAGCCTTGGACAGCTGATAATTTGCCCCAAAATTTCCATTTCAACGTATCACACATCCACAGTCTGTTCCCTCACAGACGGTAGTAGAAGAATGGCTCTTGTCCTGAATTTGTGGAGGGGGCATCGTACATACGCCTGCTAAAAACTTGCACTTTGTCCAACAGACATGTATGGGAAGCTTTTTCTGCTTGTTGGAAGAACAACAATGAAGTTCAGAACAGCTCCACTCAACGTTTCTGCAGTGGATGCGATCTATCCAACATCCTATTCTGCCACTGAAAAAGTTATATCTATCTATCTGTCTATCCTACGTGTCTGTCTTCTCTTTGTCTGTCTGTTATGTGTAAATATACTCATGTCATAATCAGTACCATACACACACACACCAAAGTCTTATTTAGCTGTAAGTGGACATTTCTGAGTGGGTTCATGTTTACCTTGCCTTGTCTGTGTTTTGGACCATGGACTGTTTCCTTGTTTTATGATTGTTCGCTGCCTGCCCTGACCATTGCCTGTTTTTAGGATTACTCTTTTGTCACGCCTTGGATACAGTTGTTTGCTGGTGTTGGACCCTGCCTGTCCTGACCACTAACAATTTTAATAAAGCTTACATTTGCATCTTTATTGTCTCGCCCAGTCCGTTACAATTTACATCAACTTAATTCTTCTATGTAGAATCAAAGTGTGACCGGATACATCCACAGTATCCCTCCACTGCGTCAAGGGATGAGGTGGCCATACTTTGAAGGAATACTCCAGGAGCGGCATAAAATATCAAAGCTTATGGTTTGTCTGAAAACGACAAGTGAAGTCTGTTCTTTATTTGTCAATAACTAACTCAGAGCTGGGTAGATTACTTACAAATTGTAATCCGTTACTGATCCGCTACTTTTAGATTACTTTTGACCTATATTGTTTTTCACAGTGATTTATATAAGATAATCTTGTATCCTATTGATATAAAAATGCAAAGAATAAGAAAATATATTCCATTTGTTATCAACAGCTTGAAGTGCGTTAAACATTATATTACGTCAAGTTTTCTCAAACTGGGTTTGTGAAGGACCTGTAGGGGGTTTATGAGTTCAGTAAAAAGCTAATAATTAATTAAATCATAAAAATGTTAAAACAAATAATTTTAAAATGAATCAAAATAAAACACTTGCTGGAAAAAATGAAATATTTTATTTGTTAACCTGCATGTCATGTGACCATAACCAACGTCAGAGAACCAATGAACATGCAAATGAGATACTACATTATTAAAATATTTATTTTAAAATTCCAGGGTTACATTGATCCCATGTAAACTTCTTTGCAAGTAACTTATTTATAATGCATGTCTAGCACTCCGATTCTCTTTACAATATACATCTACTTCTTTGAAAAGCAAATGTCTGTCAGTAGTACACCTGACTGTGACGATGCAATTAAGTCTATAGTACATTTTTTACTTTGGTTTTGCAAAATATATATTTTTTTTCTGCAAGTGAACATCAGAGCAAAAGCAATCGAGCTGAAGAGTGAAGGGCACAATGTCCTTTTTAATGATAGTTTCCTTGAATAAAAGAATATGCATCTTTACTGATCAAACTGGAATCATCGAGCAAACCATGTGGGGACTGCAATACGATATTGGCTTCTGGTATGACTTTACTAGCGTTTCATTCAGAACTTTCCAGGGTAAAAAATTCCTTTCTACAACAAAGGACACACAAGTAGTGCAGTAGCCGCACCACAGGTTCCCATCACAACATATTACAGCAGACATAATTTGTGCAAAAGTCAAAATAATTCACCTTTGCCTACTAAAACACTGTCTCCCAGAAATGCCTCTCTCATGCACCAGAGTGATGTGACACACTTTACAAATCAAGGGTAATTTGTGTGCACACATCTGCCAGCTAAGCAAGAACTATCACGGCGGTCACAATTTAAGTGTAATGTGAGATGAATGAAAAGTGTTACATTTTAGAGTAGATCTGCTCATGTTGCATCAGATTTCTTTTTACTCACATTTTGCAGCGTTGAGTATTATAACCATTCACATACCTTTCTGTGGAGTTAATGAATGCAATGTCCAATCAATCAGAGGCGTTTTGATTCATCGCCGCGGAGAACGCCGGAGTTGTTCAAGTGTGCATGCTCACTGACTGAATTCTGAATGTGCATTTGCAAATTCTGTCATACTCATAAACAACAAAGTGCTAAATAAATGCAAGCGACTGATTTGCGTCAGTGATTATGGGAGTATTTGCAAAAGTGCATAGCTCAACATCAGACTGAAGTCATGCACCGCTTTAGTGTCCTTTGTATAATTTAGTGTTCTTTGAATAATTTATAATAATATTAATTTCGTTTTTCATGCTACTGAAATAACCAATGTGAAGTCTTGATTTTCATAAACGGTTCTTAGCTTGTTTTGTCACTAGCCAGAATATAACTTGCTTTTTCTGCCTACTTGGTGGGATGGCCTGCATTAAAATCTCACATACCGCCCTAAATGTTTTAATGTCATGTTTTTCTTGTTTTTGCAGTTTCATTCGTAAAGGTGTGCCTTTAATTAAAAACAACTAGTTTGAGATTTATAGGCCTATCCCATTTTTGCCCCCCTCCTGCTGTTAAAATGTAACTAAGTAACTTTTACTCTGAGTAAATTTTAAACGATCTATTTTTTACTTTTACTCGAGTAGATTTTTAGACTGGTAGTTTTACTTGTACTTAAGAAGTAAAAATGTAATTAATGTAATGGTACTTTTACTTGAGTAGAATATTTTAGTACTCTTTCCACCTCTGCATATATTACTGCACTTTACAAGTTGTTTGATATTAATGCTATAATTATTGTTATATTTGTCAAGTTGTTTGTACAATAAGTATTTATTTCTGTTATTTTAATTTTCCAGAAAACTACCTTAAGTACACTATCATGTGTATATAGTCAGTGTAGGAGCCATTTATTCACCTTATTTGTTTATATTGTTAATCATTTTTAATCTTTCATTTTGGAGATGTGCCCCCTGCAGGACAATGGAAGCTTAAAGGCCTGGGTGTGGCTTAAATTTAAGCTTAGAAATTACGGTTGAACCCTTGATGTCACATGGATTATTTTAACCATGTCCTTGCTACGTTTCTGAGCCTTGATCGTGTAAGTACGCTTGCTGTCTATGGGAGGGTCAGAGAGCTCTCGGATTTCATCAGAAATATCTTAATTTGTGTTCCGAAGATGAACGAAGGTCTTACGGGTTTGGAACGACATGAGGGTGAGCAATTAATGACAGAATTTTCATTTTTGGGTGAACTATCCCTTTAATACTGTGTTGTTAGCTGAATGATCCACAGCTGTTTTTTGTTTAGTGATAGTTGTTCATGAGTCACTTGTTTGTTCTGCAAACAAAATTCAAAACTTTTTGAATTTGAAGACTTACAGTCAATAGCCAAGTGAAATGTTCCAGTGTTGACACCATTTTCCTACAAGAGAACACAATATTATTTAAAAGGACAGTTCGCCCAAAAAATGTGAATTCTGTCATCAGGTACTCACCCTCGTACCGTTCCAAACCCATAAGATTTCCATTCATCTTTGGAACACAAATGAAGAGTATTTTTAATGAAATCTCTGTGCTTTCTGTCCCTCCATTGACAGCCTGTGCAACTACTATTTCAAGGTCCAATAAGCTGTAGCTGTCGGATTTCATTAAAAGGATCTTCATAAGTGTTCCAAAAATGAACAAAAGTCTCACAGGATTGGAACGAGATTTATCATAATATTTTGGGTGAACTAACCCTTTAAGATAAGTTACTAACCTCTAATTCATGCTAAATTATCTGCATCTACATTTGACATGGTTCTGCAAAAATGCTTTCTTGTACAGCATTTGAAAATATGGAACAAAGATTCATGCCTGACATTTCAAAGTGAAACTAGGAGAACTGTACAATCTGAATTAAGAGCAGGGCTCCAAGTGTTTGTGTGCTTTTAGTATCTCTTGCCATGTGCCAGTTTGAGGAAACTACTGAATACAGCCTCCAGTTGTTGTTTTTTTATTCTTTTTTTGCATGTTCAGTCCAAGTTCCATGTTGAGATGGAAAAACAATCATTCAGTACTTTAAGACTTAAACATTAAACTATCAATTGCAATACCAAATACTTTCAAGTTCAATCATTGTTTATAAAATGCTAAACTTACATTTCCAGCGGTCTCCAATTGCATCTGTCATGTGAGCTTGTCAACAATGTTTTACGATATACTTAATTATTTTCAACTAAATAAACAGCAACCCAACAACATGCTTCATACACAGTTTCATTACATGTGTTTGAATTCCAGCGTAGGTGCCATCTCCTCTGGATGTTTTATGCTTAAAGTCGGCATGAAACGGAATTGCGATTGTGTTTTGTTCTCTACTGTGACGTCTATCCGAGTGAAACAGCATCTGAAATGAGAGGGCGGGACTTGATTTCGTCCTTCGGGAATTGAACATCCCTAATGGTAAATAAAAACAATATTAATAAAACAGAAAAAAAAAGCCATGATAAGAATGCAGGGGGTGCTTGGGATGCACAGTACAGGAGCAATTAAGAAAACAAAAGAAACACTATGAATGTCATGAACTGCCGTCCCTTTAAAACCTGACTCACCAACCCTTTATGGTCAGTTAAGACTTTTTAAGCAATTTAAGACGGTCACTCGCCAAAAATAGTCATTTTGACATAATTTTGTGTGCTTTTGTCCGTTCAAGTGTGAAAGAGTATCGAAAGATTCGCATGCTTTTCACCGCCATATTGCTATTAAGACGCTGTTTTCATAAATAAGTGCCGTTAGGCGACAAGTTAATGGCAGACGCCACCACGCGTTAAAATAACGCCACACGCTGACCAACGTTAACGCCACACGCCACTTAAGATGCAGATTTATTTGCTCATCTACATGGACACGCCTCTCATGGCTACGAGGACTCTACTTTGCAAGATCGTGAAGATGGCAAAATTGTTTTGCAAAGTACATAACACTATACGACTGTGAAGTGTAAATGCACATGAATTTTGTTCAATAAAACATTATGTATCTTAAGGTCTATGGCTTCCAATGCATCACCGCATGTAGTGTCTGGCGCGCTTTTTGATTATTAGCTCATTATTAATCTCTTTATCAGAGAGCAATAAAAATGTCTGAAGTACCTAATGATTTTAGAAGACGTCTGGGTGCGATTAGGGATCTAATCTTGACAGTTTACTCGAATCATCACCACCAGAGCATGAAGAACAAAGTCTTGTAGACAGGTAGCTAAAGGAACGGCGGTGGAGTTATTTTAACGTTGGGCACTTCGTGTTTAGAGCCCAAACCTACTCAGACAGGCCTTTACATAAACAAATGCCTTTTGCATAGCACAAGATTTAAAATGGAAAGAAAATGCATTTATTAGCCTTATAAATCAATTGAACAATTTAACTACACAATTTAAACCATGACATTATGATGACAAACTAACAGTAAAATGTTCAGAAAATATCCCTGTTATAGCACACAGCTGTTTTTTTAATTGTCTGTCTATCAAACTGTAACTGTAAATTATAATCTTTTTTTGCAGTTGGATCTTATAAAAAAAATGTGCCCTAAAAGGCATTAGTTTATGTATATCTGAGTTGGTCTGGGCTCAAAATATGAAATGAGCAGAGTTTAATAGGTATGAAACTTACTTTATCTCAGATCATTAATTAGTTAATAGCAAACTTGTTTTAATTTTATAGCAGCCTAATAGCAGGAAAAGGTAATCTAATCTAATATTCAAAGGCCTCTTTGTGTCTGCAGTTCCCCTATTGTGTAGAAATGTAGTGTTCCTAGTGTTTGATCTATTTCATATCAGTCTTCATTAGATATGTTGGACAGCATCCTATTATTTAATTGTTTCCATTAAGTTTTCATAGAAGCTGATTTGCGCGTAAGATCTAGAATGAAATACAGAACATCCAGGGTTCCCATGGAATTTTAAAAGGTCCAGACATTGAAAGTCAGGGAATACATTTTTTTTCCTCGTTCAAGTCATGGAATATCAGGGAGGGATTTTTGTTTGTTGCTTTAAATTTTAGTTTCCATTTATCGAAATGTAATTTTTCTATATTGTGTTTTTTTTTTTATTGTGTTGTTTCACGTGTTTTGCCTATTGTTATGGTTAGGCCGCTGTTTTTCAGCACCATTTTATTCCTTTTCTGCTCGTCAACTGGCAATCAATTAAGTCAAATGCAGTCACCTGTACCTGTTAACTAAGGCAAACATGCCAGGAAAACGTAAAATTCAAGAGCTTTGGCTACAAAATGACCACTTCAAAGACTGGGTGGTAAAAGTAGACGACAGAAAAGCAAGGCATAGACTAGGCATTTTTTGTTCCTTTATCTAAGACCACAATTGCTACATTTGCAGAGATGTGCAGTATTTTAACTAAATGTATTTGAAATATGTATTTAATTACTAAATGCGTATTTTGTCATTTGTATTTTGCTGGACAAAAACAAATCTAATGTCATTTGTAATTAAATACTTTAAGAGACAGTGTTTTTGTCACACTCTGTGTCGGAGAGAACGACGGAGACGTGGATCAGAGAAACAGGGTCACAGGGAGCACATGGGGTGAAAAACACACAAACATTCCAGAGGCGTGACATATCGCCCCCTCCCGGAAGGCGCGTCCTCGCGCCGTATAAAGCCTGACAGAGCCGGAGGGACGAGGTGCAGCCGGAGGAGTGGAGTCCCGAGGCCATGGATGGTCAACGACAGACCAAGGTGGAGCCGGAGGAACGAGGGAGCCCAGCGGAGCCAGTGGAGCTGCTGGGTCGACGGGCCGAGGTTGAGTCCGGGGCTGGAGGCGGAGGCCAGGGATTTTCCAGCCACACCAACGAAAATGAAGGATGAGGTATCAAGTAGTATGACTAAACCTTTTGAAAGACAATTAAAGGGGTAGTTCACCAAAAAATTTAAATTACCCCATGTTTTACTCACCCTCAAGCCATCCTAGGTGTATATGACATTCTTCTTTCAGACGAATACAATCGGAGTTATATTAAATAATGTCCAGGCTAATCCATGCTTTATAATGGGAGTGGATGGTAGCCCAAAATTTGAATTAAAAAAAATTGCACCAATCCATTATAAAAGAAGTCCACACGGCTCCGTGGGGTTAATAAAGGCCTTCTGAAGTGACGCGATGCGTTTGTGTAAGAAAAATATCCATATTTACAACTTTATAAACCTTTATCTCTGGTTTCCGCTAACTGTCGTACGCACGTTCACGAGAGAGTGGCGTCCAGCGGATGACGTAGCACGTAGGCAAACGCGGTGACGAACGCTGAAGCGCAGAGGAGAGAGCAAAACAAAACACCGGTCACGAATTAGTAGTACAAAACGAGGATTTGTAAAGAAAAATGTCGGAGGACTTCAATATAAGCCAAGAGGACACTGGTTTTCCTTTGCTGGGCTACCATCCACTCCCATTATAAAGCATGGATTAGCCTGGACATGATTTAATAAAACTCTGATTGTATTCATCTGAAAGAAGAACGTCGTATACACCTAGGATGGCTTGAGGGTGAGTAAAACATGGGGTAATTTTCATTTTTGGGTGAACTAACCCTTTAAGGTATCGTTGGACCCAAAAGTGTTGCAGTGACAGCTACGACAGCAGCGCTGCACAATATTGAGATGTTGAGATGCGAGACAATCAAGCAGACGGGTTTAAGGCTAGTAGAGATGTTTTACTGAGGATTACAGGCATGTGGAAAAAACATCTGCATCTTTCTTCCCTCGTCTGTCTTTGCTCATTCACTACTCCCATTAAACAGTTTTTTAATGCTAAAAAAGTGTTAACAGAAGACTTTAAATTTCATTACAATTACACACAGAGACATGCATGAAGAAGTGCAGAATATACCTTAAAGAAATTATGTAAAGTTATTTTTTAACATTATGTTCAATTAGGTAAGTGATGAGAGACAGTGAAGATATTCTCATTCATATCAGAGTCTCTTAAAGACAGAGGGGTACATTTTCTTTTCACATAAGGGGAACTTGTATGCTGTCCTTCAAAATATAATTAGAGATTGTAAGGTAGCTTTTCAAAACACAACAAGCAATCGATGTTTAAACTACATGTTTAAATCTATTGTGTTCATGTTCACAGCTGTGCTTCATTATTGACTTTACTCTCAAACAGTGTTGGTCATGTTTACATGTATACATATTTATTTATTTATTTTGGCTTCACGATTGACTCACTGATTTTTATTTTTGATTTTTTTGCACTTGAAAAACAAACAAAGACAGAAAAGTAGAAGTGAACAAATGATTTGCAAAAGATCTGTGAGGCTCTATTTAGCCTGTCATCTCTACGATGTTTGATAATGTACAGGCAAGCCGTGCTGACACCCTAACACAATGTTACGAGTGGACAACCTCCCTCTATAATATTCACAGTTTGGGTGTGTCTGCCCACTGTTTAATCTACACGTGACCACAGGAAACGGCTGGCCACTCTGAAACAGGTTATAGTTCTTTCTTCTTTTGCCTGAAGTTCTTTAGAGTAATCAACAGCACGGCAATGAGCGAACCTTAGAAAACCCTGATGAAACTTGCTCTTAGACTTCACTGTTGTCCGTCGGTACCGCTGGAGTATTTGTTGAAAACCGAACGTGAACTTTAAACATGCAAACATGGCCTTGGCCAATTGAGCTGGTTGACGGGAATTCCATCACCCTTATTTGTTATTTGCACATATTTAAAACGGAAAACATTACTGATGTTTCAAAGTCCAGTTTACCACACCTGAGCTCCTTCAGCTAGATTTTGAAATGATCTAAAATATCCACACGGTTGGTTTGATTGTTTTACTCTAAATCGGTGGTTGTCAGATTAAGCAGCACATGTGATCAGACTGAAGTGTCACTAGCATGTGAACGGTCTATTCGTGTCGTTCACCGTCAGTGTAAGAGTGTGGGCAATGCCTTCTATAAAGCTAAAATAAAACTGTAGATCTGAAATGAGATGTAGACCATGGTAAAATAAAAGCACATTTCAAATGTTTTTTTTTTTTTTCACACAGTGTGATGTGCCACAGTTTGAGAACGACTTGCTCTAAATCATAGACTGTAAAAAATATGGACGGCGCATCTTCACTCTCTTCCATTCAAGAAAAGTGAAGCCGCCAATGGCCCATCAGGGCGCAGCCATATTGCACTGCGAAGTGGAGCCGCGTCCCGCCCACACTCCCGCAGAGTCGATCGCAAGCACACGCCCGACCCTTTTTTAATTAGCCTGACTGCTCCAATTTTTGTCTGCCGATTGCCGTACAAGAGACTTGTGTTATGCTGCGTTCAAGTCCTCCTGAGACGTTCGTACTTACGAGTTGACGAGTCGTAATTACGACGTCAGGTGCGTTCAAGTCAGTTTAGTCGGTGTACCTTCTTTTAATAAATTACAAGAAAATACAACAGGGTCTGCATTTTTTTACTTGGATTTCAGCTGCGTAACAAGAACATGACCAATTTAAGTTTATAGGACAACTAAACTATCAATTTAAACTAAAATGTACCGTCAACTACAGACGTTGCATCCATCGATTCCGCCATGTTTCTGCCCCCAACTCGGAAACTCGGGGCTTAAAGAAAATTTAGAGTTTCCCACTCGTAATAACGACTTTGTGGTGGCGTTCAACTCGTAGATACGATCTATCCGACATGACTTGAACGCAACATTAAAATAAGGTAAATACAACTCCAATCTCTTCCTGAAAATCCAGAAAAAGTCCTTTGGGGCCTCGGTTCACTCAGAGAAGCTGTCAATCATGACGTCACACAACCGCTTTTATAGCATCACATAACTGATACCAAACTTATTTAAAAAATGAACACTTGAACTTACATCAGCATGAAATAAAACTACAAAAATTGGACAAAAACCGTCTTTGGAAAAAAATTATTTGAAGTGTAATTTGATTATTATTTAGTTTGTCTCCCGTCCCATTCGATTACATGGAGAGGCGCGGGGTTTATGACGTGTACTGGGACCAGCCATGGCTTCACTTTTCAAGACTTGTGCGGCACACTTGCTCTAAATACACAAATGCGATTTTTCAGTCATAAAACAATTCCATTCATAAATGTTGGTTTATCAATGATTTATTGATCTCAATGTGTGGACATGAAACAGGAACAAAGTATCTAGGTACTATAGGTACTTAATGTACACTTTTAAAAATAAACTGACTACAGAAGATGATTTTTCAGTGTGGATGTCCTGCTTTGTGTCTGACTGCAATGGAATGAAGCCAAAGGGGGAATATGTGAGAACCGGTTTAGTCTGGGAAGTGAGCATGCTTCTTTGTTTTTCATAGCTTACCATATCTGTTAAACACACAGAGACAGGGAAAGTGCACATTCATTTAGATCCTATTTTGATGGAAATAATCTATGGCGTGCAGACATAATAGTTACATGTGGTTCATCACAGTGCTTAATTTGAGATGGATCCTGTTCCGGAAAATGTCCAGTTTGGGATTTTTGCGTTCCGGTAATTGTTTTTAAGGATCCGGCATTAGATCGTGACAGTGTCTGTGTGCATATGAGAGCGAGCGCAGGTTTATGTATTTGGAGGTTATGTATTGGTCCTCAATAGTTTCTATCCAGTTTCTATCCACACCCACCTTTTGGGTGGAATAGCCTATACCAGGCGTGAATTTTTGAGCGGGAGAAGTTTTCTTTGTCTCCCTTTATGGTCCATTTGCATGTTTATGGCCGGTCTGGAGGATTGGTGCAGTTTTACCCAAAATATAGTAGAAATAGTATGATGCATTTCACAATCACATACTGTACATCATTGTTTGAGGAATAAAGAGCAGATCATTTTGATACCAAGAAAGAAACATCTAGAAGATATTAAACCAGAGATACATTCATACACCTGAATATCAGCGTTTAGGGCTTAACAAATACAAATAACGAGTGGTAACCAGGCTAATATAATAGGGAAACATACAAACAACACATGCATATACCAGATACATTTGTAACTGATTGATTATAGTCTAAATAAGGAAAATGTCTTTATGTGTGTGTGTTATGTGTATTGTGAGCATGGTGTAGTTCGCTGGATTACTGTTATCATTATTGTTTTTTATTTGTGCTGTTATGGTAATAGTCTTTACAAAAGGATTTTCTGTGTCCATGTAAAGGTTCATGTAATAAAAAGTGGCCTGTTTCCAGGGATCATCGACTGGCCCTCAGCGAGAAACCAGATATTAGTTCATTGCCAGTTGTTTTGCTGGTGAGTGGCATTGCTATTTATCTAAATAAATGCGATAATGTTAATAAATGTGGTTGAATATTGCTTAAAAATTGTAACATTGTGTTTGATATGATTTTAAAATGCATGCCATATGAATAGTCACTCAGTAGTGATCATAGATCAGTTTCAGTAACTGTACGTACTTTGTGAATGTTTGTTAAATAACTATGGTTAATCCAAGTTACTTTAGTGAAACCATGGTTAGACTATGGTAACACAACCACATTTACAATGCAACCGGTTAAACTCAATTGAAATCAAACTGTCTGCATCTAGGCAGGGCCGGTTCGAGACATTAGGAGGCCCTAGGCAAAATTCATGTTGAAGGGCCCCCCACCCCCAATAAAAAGCACTTGAAACAGATATGATTCCTAACCTTTTCATTTATACAACATTTAATTTTCAATTTTGTATGTTTTTACTTATACAGTACAAAAATTGAGAAAAAACATTACAATTTTAAATGTTTTTGAAAGAAGTCTCTTATACTCACCAAGCCTGGATTTAGCCTATTTGAACAAAAATACAGAAAAAAATATATTGTCAAGTATTATTATATTTTAAAATAATGGTTTTCTATTTTACTATACTTTAAAATATATTTCTGTGATGCGCAGCTGTATTTTCAGCATCATTACAGCGTCACATGATCTTCAGAAATCATTCTAATATGCTGATTTATTATCAGTGCTGGAAACTGTGCTTAATGTTTATTTTCAAGTCAAGTCAAGTTGAGCTTTATTGTCATTCTGCTGCATGTGGGGACATACAGTGGAACGAAATGTCGTGCCTCACAGGACCACGGTGTTACATAAATACAGGCATACAACAATGAAGTAAAAACAGTAAAAACCTATACAGTAAAGCAGTAAAAACCTATACACAACTAACCTACTGACTGATTTTGATTATAAATATACTATATATATATATAAATGTTTACCTATACATAAGTAAAAAAAATACAGACTATACGGCAGCGGTTTTGTTTTGTTTTATTCGCATTTACGTGGTTCGGTGTTACGGCAAGTGTTTAACTAGTTAGTTTATAGTCAAAAGTTCTTAGTGGAGTTAGCACGCGCGGGTTCAGCGTTGTCGCGGCCATCATGTGGTGTAAAGACGAGGATGATTTATATTCGAGACGGGACCGCGACAAGATTAACAGACATGTGAGAATTGAGTTACCGCCGCCATTCTCCGGTGACGAGAAGCAGAGCTTTCTATGTTGGGCACGGCAGTTCGAGGTCGCGGTCAGAGCGCTCACAGAGGGAGATGGCGCTGCGTCCTATAATTATGAACTGGCGCGGATTCTACCGACGCGTTTGAGCAACGCAGCATTTCTTTTGTGGGACAGCCTTCCTCATACTGTTCAGGCTGATTATACAGCGGCCAAAGAACAACTCAAGGAGGCTTTTGGACAGTGGCAGTTCATAGATCGCTTCAGAGCCAGCCTATCAGCCCGCCCTCGTGCTTCGCGGGAAAGTTTGGAGGTGTATGCAGCAGAGATCAGCAGGTTAGTGGACGAGGCTTTTCCTGAATACGGCGACAGAGCCCAGAGGGAAGAAAAATTTCGTCGTTTCCTTGCTGGCTTGGATCCTGTGCTCAGAGCTAAATGCCATGAACAAGGAGCAACGGATTTACAGGAGGCTGTGATAATTGCAGGTCGGTGTGAGAATGCTAGAGACGCAATAAAGACTGATTACACGACTGTTAATGTTGCAGGAAGTACTAATAATGGAGGAGCTGTGGCTGCTGTATATTCTGTGACTGATAATGGAGGACTGCACAGAGCTGTGGATCGATTGACTGAGGAAATGAGGGATATGAGAATGGAATTGAGGCGCTTGGGCGATGAAAATCAAAAACTGAAGGCCAGAGTGAGTTCTAGAGCAATGGACGAGTGGGATGGAGGCCGCTCTCAGTTTAATGGAAGGTGCCAGTGTGTCTGCGGGGGTCGAGGATGCCAGTCACGTGTCTTTGATGGTGCTCGGAGAGGCCGCTCACCTGAGAGGAAATTCCAGCACTGTGATGAGCGTACATCAGGTATGGATGTACGTAGTTATAAAGACTCACACTCTCCTTTGTCTCCTGCGAGACGCAGCCCCAGCCCCGGTTCTCGCAGATGGAATGGTTATGAGGATGATTCGAGAAAGCGGGGAGTGCGTTTCATGTCACCTAGCAGAGAGGAGCGCCGCTACCAGCCGGAAAACTGACTGTAGCTGATGTTGCGGCCCAAACACCAGCTATGTTGCCCATGGGCCCTCAAATTGACAATGTCGACGACTGTAATTCTGTATCAAGTTCCAGAGACTTTGCATTCGGACCAGGGTCGTCAGTTTGAGGTGGAGGTGGTTCAGACTCTGCCGTTTTCTGAACATTAAAAAGACTCGCACCACGCCATACCATCCTCAGTCAGATGGCATGGTTGAGCGTTTTAATCAGACTCTGATTGATCAACTGGCTAAGACACTGTTGACTTATGGTGGGGAATGGGACGATTATGTGAAGCATGTGGCATTTGCTTATAATACAACGACTCATTCCAGCACTCGTTTCACGCCTTTCTTCTTGACCCACGGTCGGGAAGCACGTGTTCCCACTGATGTACTGTTACCCACTCGTGCTCTTGACTCTCAGATGTCAGTATCACATGCTGAGTTCGTTTCCTCACTGCTGACAAAACTGAACTCTGCCTTTAGCGGTGCACGGATGCACAGTGAGGCAGCTCACGACCGTCAAAAACTGTACCATGATGTTGGCTTGCGTCACCGGCCTTATGATGTAGGTGCCATGGTGTGGCTCCACAACCCGGTGGAGAGCCGCATGAAGCTGGCACCCCATTGGAAGGGACCTTATAAAATTGTGCAAGTCATGGACTCATGTGGTGAACTGGGACTGACTTATCGGATTGTAAATCCTTTTGACGCTAGTGAGAGGGCACAGGTAGTGCATTATAATAGGGTGCGGCCATACACATTACCTGTTTCTTCCCTGTCACAAATCCAGACCCTGTCCGATGTTCCGGATTCGCAGCCTGAGTCAATTCCCCTGGGGTCTGAAGTTTCTGGTGGAGCGAAGTTTGTTTCCACCCAGAAAGATCAGAGTTCTTTGTCTGACTCGCAGTGTTCAGTTAAGGAGTCTGAGCTAAGTGTTAGTAAGACTGGGAGAGTTCGTAGACCTCCTGGCCATTTAAAGGATATTGTTCTGTATTGAAATAACTCTGCCTCTGTGTACGGGAGAGGGTTAGTAAGAATTTGTTCTATTGCTGAGCCTCTTGTTTCTATAAAAAAAAAAAAAAAAAGATAAATATATATAGGGGGAATATTGTGTTCTAATCATTGGCTTGTTGCCATCATGTTAAGAATGTGCTCTGTACTTTGTTTTGTGTCTTATTGTACACAGATGTTCATTGTTTCTGACTGTTATTTTGGCACATAAACGGGGACATTTATTTTGTAAGGGGGGGACGTATGTAACAGACTTTATTTGATTGTTATATTGCACTAATTCTGGATGTACGGGCGCTCGTTATGTGTGTGTGTGTAATGCATTTATCCCCTTGGGGCTTGCCGTAGATAGGCAATGGGCGTGCGCACTTTCTGCTCTAGAGTGTCGCGGGTTTTTGAGTTCTCTCTCTCTGGGGTGACGGATAATAAAGAAGAGTTCAGACGCTCTCGTTTTTATTGTTTTCTTATTCCTAAGTGTTTAGGCGAACCCGGCACGAACGCTCGGTCACAATATGATATTATGTATTGCATTGTTACCTTATATGACATACTGTATATATACACAAATCAAGTGCGACACGGTCGCTACTAATCAGAAAAAAAGGTTATTTTCTAATTAGTTGAAACTGAAATTAGGCTGTTATGTTAGAGCAGTAATGTAATCATCAGCCGAATTTAGAAGATACACACATCTGAGATCCTTTATTTGAAGCATCAAAAAAATAATAATTCTAACGTGTTTGCTTTTTAACTTTACACAATGTTACGCAAACATTCAGAAGGCGGGACCCGCTTTGAAACTGCAACGTTAATTGGTTTAATTGCAAATGAGTGACAATTCAACTATATCCAATGAACAATTAACAATTGACTGGTGGACTGGCGTTTAGGGGATGTTACGGTTTGGAGGCCCCTCCTCAAAGACCGGGCCCCAGGCAATCGCCTGCTCTGCCTATAGCTAGCGCAGGCCCTGATGTAGGCCCTGTATGTATGTATGTACATTTTGTGTTACATAAAATTAAATGAATTCTAATTTTTTTTGCCTTCAGATGTACGGCTTGGTCTATATCACTTGCCTAAACAAGCGTACTCTCTTGAGGGCGATCAAAATTAATAAGATAAAGATAAAAGTTAAAATGAAAACTATGATTATAATTAAAAAAAAACTCACATGGAAACCTATAAGAACTTTTGATAATAAAATATGATTAAAAATAACTATTTATCGTTTGTCAGCGACGGATCCATCAACGACCTTGCTTGATGCCTAAACTTTTTTTTCAGGTGATAACAGAGTTGACCAATGAAATCGAGCCAGAGACGTGAGTCATGGCTGCGGGGTGGGATTTTCGCTTTTAGCCACATGTTAATCATGCTGTTAATCATGCTAGCAACATGCTAGTAACCTGCTATTCATGCTAACAACATGCTAATAACATGGTAATCATGCTAGTAACATGCCACAAAACATGCTAGTAAATTGCTAATCATGCTAGTAACTTGCTGGTCATGTTAGCAAAATGCTAGTAACTTGCTAATCATGCTAACAACATGCTAGTAACATGTTAATCATGCTAGTAACTTAATCATGCTAGCAAAATGCTAGCAACATGCAATTAACTTGTTAATCGTGTTAGAAACATGCTAGCGACATGCTAGTAACTTGCTAATCATGCTAACAACATGCTAGTAACAAATGCTAATCGTGTTAGAAACATGCTAGTAACTTTCTAATTATGCTATAAACATACTAGTAACTTGCTAATCATGCTAGCAACATGCTAGTAACAGGCCAATCATGCTAGAAACATGTTATCGGCATCTATCAAAATTTTAAAATTTCAGGCTTTTACAACAGCTTTAAACTTTCAGGCTAGGCTTTCTCAAGCCAACCTAAAGTTTGTCTTGACAAACTTTTATCTGGTTATATATTATTATAATTTTCATATTCATACAGATATTATGTATTATGAATTGCCTTATGAAGTTATCTTTATGACTTATTTATTCATCTATTATTTACACATTTATTCATTTATTAATCTTGTATTCTCCATATATATTATTGATTGTGTGACTCAGCTGTATGTGACAGGTATACGTGAGGACAATATTGTTTAAGTCAGTCTCCTCTAGTTGTGCGTAAGTGTGTGTTTTAGGTTGAGATTACCTCCCTGACCCCTTTCTGTGAATTTGCTCTTTACACGTACATCAAGATCTGAAGATGTATGTTTATTTTAGTTCCAGACATATCAGGAAACCTTAACTGTCTGGTTCGTCGGGTCTAAAACGTGTTAAAACCCACAGTGCTATTGTACGCTTTGCAGACTGCACAATGCTTTGTAGGCTTTGCAGGGGTTTTAGTGATGTGCAGGATTAATAATGTCCTTATAATACCCTATGCATGGTTAGACACGACTAAACACAATTGTAGAGGGCTTATCCTTCTCTTATCTGATCTCATTGAAAAGTATACTTGGGGCTTCTTCTATACTTTCACACTTTTCTTCACTTCTACTTCTCTTTCTCACATCTTGCATTAACTGTTAGGCGCCTATCTATCCTATTGATTGTTTGTATTTCAAAGGTAGACTTATATTACTCTGACAGAGATTGATTGGTGTTATGGATTGATTATGATTTAGATGCTCAGAATGTTGGAGTGACTTCTTGGTAGACTGGTATATTTGGTATATCCATATAGTAATATGACTTATTCCAATTTAGAATTAAGTTTCTTTATCTTCTTACATGTGAAGTATACTCACTTTTCTTTATTTTTAAACCTCTCGAAGTGGTTATGTTCATTAAAATTAATTGTTCAATCTTCAGTTATTATTATTGTCTTTTGCATATTTGGAAAACGTATGAATAAATTGATAACTCTTCTTCAGTTGTATTAGTAAGAAAAGACGTACAATTCAATTAAACATCTGGTTATGTTAATCTTCTTGCAAGTCGTGTTTTAATTTCTACATGAAAAGATCGTTCAGAAATTATATAAATAATTAAATCAATAAACATTCTGGCATTTCCAATCTTAAAATGGCAGGGAAGGGGTGCCGTGAGTTTGAAGCTCAAAAAAGGTATATCCATCCAACACGGTTTTCCAGAAGCTGGATATTTTACTTTATAGAGTGTTAAATATAGCTGTTTATATATTTAGAAATATCTATATTTAAATAAAACTGCTTACCTCGAGCTCTTATCCCTTCCTCTTTCTTCAGCACACATAAAAACTACAAAACTGCTGAAGTGTGATTCGTCATGCTCTTTTTGTTTAACACTAGTGCATGCTTGATGACGTTTTCTTCTTCTGTAGTAACGTGTGGCTTAGCGCAGTGTTTCTCAACCAGGGGTCCGTGGATCCCTAGTGGTCCTTGACATAAGGCCAGGGGGTCCGTATAAAGTATGAATTTTTGTATACATTTTGTATATTTTGACATGACATGTTCCCATGAAAGAAAAATCCAATATAGCTGATGATATGGCCAAATACTGGACAAGTCAGCTAACTTGAATTATACTTGACTGCATTTGGTCCTCACAAAGACACAAATGATACGAGTCAATTTTGTTCTGGGGGTCCTTGAGGATGGTTCTGAATTGGATTGGGGTCCGGTACGCCAAAAGGTTGAGATTCACTGTCTTAGCGTACGAGTCAACAGACATGCTGTACCCAAGATCCATGTGGCACAGTGTGATCCGCAGTGTTCTCATAGGACTGCTCAAATCATGCGGGCTTTAGAGAGTGCATTTCATGTTTTTGTTTAGTTTTTTACAAAATGGGAGAACTCTGGTCCACACTCCAACACAGCAGGTGGTGATAAATCCTTAACATTGGTGGCACCCACCCTAAACAGAAGAAGAAGAAAAGAAGGAGGAAGAGGAAGAAAGCTTAGTCTCCTCGTGGAAAGGTACTGAGGGTTATCGCTCTTCTCTGTCATATCTATTTCATTTCTTTAATTATATTGGCTGTCCATGCTGGTTAAAGAAATATATTGTTGTTAAGATGCTTATTTATGTGTGTGAGTATTTTTGATGGATGGTTTAATATTTGTAATATTATTCAGCGTTTTGTAAATTCCATGCAGCAGAGCATATATTTTCTGTATCGTGTTTGAGGTTTATTGGGGGGTATTTTATTCTTTGTATTTTGGATACATCTGACATTTATCTTTATTTGTTCTAGTTCTAGCTCTCTCTTATTTGTGAGTTTGCTTATGGTATTCATTTAACTGCAGCCACAACTATAGGCTATTTCCTTTTCCTTTATTATTTGCAATACATGTTGATTGTTAACTAACATAGTTCCGCTTCTTGTGGAAAGCTGCAGTTCTGTGATGAACGTGCGGATTATGTTGTTTGTTGCCTGTGCACGCACACACACTCACTCACTCACTCACTCACACACACACACACACACACACACACACACACTCACTCACTCACTCACTCACTCACTCACTCACACACACACACACACACACTCACTCACACATACACACACACACACACACACACACACACACGCACTCACACATACACACACACACACACACACACACACACAGGAGATCGCACAGCCCAGCGACTTTTATTAATAACACTTTAAATACAACGAGAGGATGAAATCGCTGTTTTTGAACTCACTTATTGTAAAGAGAGACGCGCATGTATGCAACTTTTTATCTCTCTCTCTCGAATTGGCCATGTCTGAGATAAAGGTTTAGCTATTTCTAATTATTGGGGGACCTATAGCCCCCCTCAGATGGTCGTTATGGCCCTGATCAGACATGAAAAGATGTTGTGGCACTATCGTGCTGTCTGTAATGATATGACGGTAGCAAACTTTTAGAAAACACTAACTTGAATAGCATGACCGTAAATATGAACACACGATTGAATGTATTGCGTATTGTGCATTTTTCAGCAAAACGTTTGTCTTTCTGTGGCTCTAATAAAGTATGCTTCATTTATTGAGCTATAATATAGATCGCGATTTCTCTTTCTGTTTGCTCTGTTTTTAAAAACCGAAATGCAAACTCATCTATGCCACATTGTTCATCCTTGAAGTTAACTTTTGTCCATTTGGTGATTAAATAAACTGCTTTAGACTGCCGCTAGTGTAGTGTGTGTGTGTGTGTGTGTGTGTGAGAGAGAGATAACCTGCGAGTTAGTATTAGACGCATGCTACACTTTTCCCCAGTGTGTGACTAACATTTGGTTATTTTGTTTAGATCATCAGGTGTTCTAAAATAGAATCAAATAAAGCATGAGAGTATACATACAATATCCATATGTATGCAATTTCAATGCTTTAGTGTAGATAGCTATTTAAAGATGGCCATCTTTAAGCATGAAAGGTGATATCATATGGTAACACTTTACAATAAGAGTCCATTTGTAACATTAAGGTTAATGAAAGCGGTGTAATTATGGTTTCTTGCTAGAGTGTGTTAATTTCAACATTTACTATTACTAATACATTTTACATTTGAAAGTTTCTTCTGTTAACGTTAGTTAATAAACTATGAACGTTAATGATAAATTTAATAATATTAATATTTTTATTCATTTAAAAATTATGGTTCAGTATTTTTTTTTTTTTTTTTTAAGTAGTAGAGCACTATTCAGAACAAAACATATCTCTCCAATTTTATTGACCTCTATCAAATTAATCGGTTGTTGTTAGTGTCACGGCTGGTCGATGCTGAGAATGAAAATAAAGGCTAGATCTATACGCACGCAGTATACTTTAATGAAAACACACTTTAGAATAACAGGAATCAAATAACACAGTGAACAGAACAAGCACTTTGTAAAGACGAGATCAGACAATGAACGGAACAAATTCGGGGCTGTTTATACAAAGACAGACTAATAAACAGAAATGAGAAACAGGTGCATCTCATACTCAAACAATGAGTCACCAAGGAAACAAATCCTAGCAACCGCATAGCAACACCTTAGCAACCACCCCGTTATTAACCAATCTGCATCATATTTTCTGATTTTTCCAAGGTGTCTAATGGTTTTTATAGTCTTAAAAAGTATCAAATCAAGTAATTTCGAAAATGGGGTTTTCCGAATAGTGTAAAATCGCAACTAAAGTTTATATTGTAGTTTATCACATATCAGTCATATCTAGAATTAGTGATATGATGATGCTTAATATGTCTGTGTTGGTCTGTGTTGCAGGTTAAGGCACGATGAAAGACATTATCCCCAGAAGCAAAACTAAAGGTGTCGACATCTGTGCAGGGAAAAACTAAACGTATATAATCCGCTCTGATCTCGGCTGTTACATGCAAACGAGTGATTTAAACAAATGTTCAGACCTCACTATTTTCAGTTTGCACCCCTCCTGCCAAAATGGAGACCATTATCTTGCTGATACGGAAGGCTACTTTTACATCATTAAGGCTAAATCGTTCCGCAGAGTCACTGATCTGTCAACGGATGCTAACGCTGTTGTTCAAGACCTTGATCCCGACTTCCAACATGGAGACCACTACTTAGGCATTAATAAGTTCTTTGTTGTCATTTTCAAACGTAGGGGAATTTGCAGACTAACATCTGGCCTGGGTAGCATCTCCACTGATGTAAAAATCAATTTGAACCCTAAATCCAGCATCGGACTCTATTACTGGGGTCTGTCAGAATGCTGCTGCTTCCTCAAGCCAGTCTCAGAGTGGGGAGTCGAATACTGCAAAGGCGCCGACCTTGAGAAAGACGATGGTCTTGTGGACTATTCTGTTCACCCTGATGTTGTAAACTTCCTGCCTGGCGGTCTGTCGATAACTAGAGGTCCAGCCTTTGGCAGGTGGGAGAATATTAAAACTATAACTAACGACAGTGACACACCAGTGACATGGCAGAGAAAAATCATTAAGAAGATCGGTTACAACAAGAAGAAGATGACACAGATAACACACAACTGGAAGATAACTCCGTCAGTCTTGATCCATTCTGGAGATCTCACAGGGTTAATTGCAAAATGGCAGTTCTCCTTTTCTGCAGAATATGGAGGTGCACAGGTGTGCGCTACGAAGGAAACCTGGAATGACGCGACCGATGTAGAAGAACTGCTATCATTTGAGCTGAAGCCACACAGGAGTTTATATCTGTGGCAGTACAGACTGGGTCTCGGTGATGAACCGGTGTTGTTCTGCCGTGATTTAATAATTAGCAACGAGTCGAACCCTCCAACTAAAGTCCCACTGCCACCTGCAGACCCATGAGGAAAACATACCATCTCTGAAGATAATCACATGCTTTAGTTAATGCAAATCTTTACATATCTGTAAGCTTTACTTAAAAATGAGAAGAGAGGATGATACGGTATTGTTTAAAACAGCAGAGTGTTTTTAGTTACAGTAGATACTATAAAATACTACACTGTTCATTGTAGACACTTGTAAAATATTTGTCTTTATGATGAAAAGTATGATGAAAAGCTCGTTTCTATGTTAATTTTACTTGTATGCAGTAAATCCGCTATGCAAAAATGTTTAATTGCAGTCCTTGATTCTGATTGGTCAATAGCTGTGCTTTATTCACAATAAACCACAGCTCTGACCACTAACGATTCTGCGCATCTCTATACAGCACCCTTAGCATCCACGCTTAGCAACTTTTGCTGTTCACAGTGAATCGGGGACTATTTTTATTTTTAGTTGACTTGATGAAAGTTGCATTGAAACATATGCTTTAGCTTTAATATGTGTATTGTGTGGTAACCGTTTTATATCCCTCCTCCTCCCCATCTCCTCCTACTTTGCTCTTATTCTTCCTCTGTGCCGTTCTAATGGCATTGAATCAGTTTCACTTTTGCACCCACAATTAATGTTGAAAAAAATGTTGACATTTCACTAATCACCATTATTGTGATCAGTGTTTGCTTTAGTTGTGCTCTTGACTCTTGATTTTCATGAAGTTACTGCTCTTTTCTCTTGTGAGCAATTATTTAGGGAACATATATTTACTTAAAGTTTGCAGCTTATCATCAATAAATTACATAAGCAGCGCTGCACGTCAGATGCTTTAGTGCGTTTAAATAAAGCAAAATGCAGCATAACATCAACAACACACTGCTTGACCTTGACTTAAACAGGCTCCACTCTTCAGCATAGTGGTGACCAAAAACAAACGACGGTAAAACAAATAAACAAATCTGTAGTTTTTACGGGAAAAAACTGGCAGCTGTGGTTGCCAGAAAAATTCAGTAAAAAATACAGAAAAAAGCTTTGTCATTTAAAACAGTTTATAACATTGGTCTCAAACTCAATTCCTGGAGGCTTCAACCAGCTCCAAATCACACCTGCTTGGAAGTTTCTAGTGATCCTGAAATCCTTGATTAGCTGGAACAGGTGTGTTTGATTAGGGTTGGAGCTAAACTGTGCAGAGCTGTGGCTGTTATGTAAAAGAGTATTAATATAAAATTAAAATATGCACTGTGTCAAAAAGAAACGATAAAATCCTCAAAATCTGAAAATGCACTTCCGCCATCTAGTGGTTATATTCTTCTCGGCTTGAGCAGAACTAACATAACAGAACATAAAAACGTACTCTGTTTTCACTAGTGTTTGTAAGAGATTTTTCAGTTATGCATATGAATGAATTTCACAAAGGTTAATCAGTGTTTTTCATTTCACTAGTGTTTGTAAGAGGCTTTTCAATAATTATGGCCTATACGGCCCATCATAGTGTATAATAGAAATTTGATGTGCTTTTTTATACAGAAAACAACAATTTTGTAAAGAACAACATATTATACATTTGTTTATTTTATTAGGAAAATACCATATACATAAGAAGAAGTGGGCTCAATGTAGCGTGTTTTTTTCCACATTTTATAAATGACTTTAAATTATATGTAAATCTCTTGAAAACATGTGATGTTCTGAAAGCATTGAATTTTATGTAATTTTCTTCCTTTCTTTTTTCTCTGGCAGCTAATGTTAATTTGGTCATGTGAATATGTAATACCCCTTGTTCTTGTGCCATTGAATTAATAAAGCATAAAAAAAATATGAAAAATGTGTTATGCGTCACGTTGCACACGATGGCAGATAAACGCAGTCTTTGCTGCTCAGTCCTCACAATATATCCTCCTCACTGGTTTCTAACCAGTGTTGCCAGATTGGAAATGTCCAAGTATCGTACCAGAAGCTCAAAATTATCATATTTGGGAGAAAATGATCATACACAGGTCAAACGTACAGAATACAGCTATTTATCTAAACCAACAACTTCTGGACACGACCCGCAAATTACCACAATAGATAACTAGTCTACATTGGATGCAAGCAGTGCGACAAAATACAATAGAACCCATTATAATCAGTGACTGTCTGCAGTAACTTTCAATTCAACACTATTTTCAAACATGTGCATTTTACTATTATGTCCTCACGTCGTAAACATAATTGTGAGTGGGACTAACAGAAAATGACGAATCATCATTTTGACAAGCGTATGCACCTATAGGAAGAGACAGAATTAAGAAACTGCCTGTAATTGACCATGAAAACTTGTGTTAAGTATATTTTAAAGTATATGAAGTTAAAGTGAAACTATGTTTATTATTATTATTATTATCGTTTAATAAATAACATTCATTTGGAAAATTACCAAATACTCATTGGATGGTCCATGAGTTAGATTTTTATTCGTTCTAGACCACTTGGCATTTTTAGAATGTTTGAATTTTAAAATTTTATTACATTTAAATTTAAATTTTTAAGGTAGATGTCAAAAAATGTGCATGCACAAGCTAAGATTTGCAACAGTAAGTTAAATTACCAAACGCAAGAGAAGATTCGTAAAGGTGTAAATCAGATTCCAAGTGTGAGAAAGAAAAAAAAACTTTTGCAACATTTTACTGTTCTTCGTAAGTGTAATTCATGTATTGTGAGACTGCAGAAAAATAAAGATCATGTGTATTTTGTGTTTGCATGAAGCTGCAGTTTCACAATACATGAATTACACTTATGAAAAACAGTAAAATGCTGCAAATCTTTTTTCTTATACTTGAAATGCAGTTTCCGTGTGTACAAATCTACTCTTGCGTTTGCAAAATGTATTTATGCTTGCAATCTTGTGTACACTATTCACAGATCTTACCTTGTGCGTGTTAATCTTTTTGGCATAATTTTACCTTCATAGAACAGTATTTAAATGTTTCAAACAGCCATTCATATTTTTGAATTTGCCCTGGTGTTTATCACACTATCAAATATTAATTCTTTTATTCTATAAAAAAAAATATTTATAAAACACTTCACACTTACACATTTGATGTTAGATAATTATTTTTTTTTTCTTTTATACATATATTGTGTATTGCTTTTCAGTAAAACCTTGTTAAACCTGCTAAGAGGACAAAAAAAGGTTTGTAACTTAATATAATGTGATGAAAAAAGTAAGTAATTATCATATGAAAATGTTATACTGTCATACTAATATATAGGCTGTGTCTGGTGTGCATGTGAAAAGCATCAAACTGACATTCCTTTATTCTATAAAAAAAAATATTTATAAAACACTTCACACTTACACATTTGATGTTAGATAATTATTATTTTTTTTTCTTTTATACATATATTGTGTATTGCTTTTCAGTAAAACCTTGTTAAACCTGCTAAGAGGACAAAAAAAGGTTTGTAACTTAATATAATGTGATGAAAAAAGTAAGTAATTATCATATGAAAATGTTATACTGTCATACTAATATATAGGCTGTGTCTGGTGTGCATGTGAAAAGCATCAAACTGACATAACTGAGAATTATGTTATGACAAATATGATAATAAAAATAACTAAAATTTTAAGTGTGCATTATTAAACAAGAAATATGAAGTAAACAGCAGAACTATTGAACACCAATTGAAAAACATTTACATATAAACAAACAAATCAATTAATTAACTATATGAAACAAGCACACAAACTAAGCAACTGAACAAATAATCATTTAAAAAAGGAAGAAAAAAAATCCTACCTACACACAACTACTCAAATTTACCACAGAACTTTATCTTTTTAAATTCTACTCTTTGATGCTTAGCACCTGGTTGTTGATGTGTTTCATTTTCATTTTTAGTGGCAGCTGTGCCACAAGGTCTTCGCGGTCTCCTGAATGCATTGCTTCTGGAACAGTGTACTCTTCGTAATCCTCTCCCAGAAGTACAATCACACCAATTCCAGAAGAGCCTCCTACCAACTCCACCGTCTCCTCAACGAGTCGTCTTTCTGAGTTTTTACAACCGTATTTAAATAAGCTCTACATTACTTCTCACTTTGTCTTTCTCAGTCTCTCTCACTTTCTCTTGAGAGAGACTGATTTAAAGAAATAATGTCATGCATTACATAGTGTACCTTTACAGTGGTGTGTGTGGAAGAATTGAATTGTATTCTTCCGTTGTGTTTCGTGTTGGGTTGGAAGTGGGTCAGATCCACAGTGTCTCCGTTTAACAGCTCGGTAAGGGCCTCATCTCGCCATTGAGAAACCTCGACTGCTGTTGATCCGCAGTTTAGCTTGAAATCCAGGACGGACACTTTTCCAAATCCTTACCTCCTGCAACTACAAATCACATGACCAGAGGTTACATTGTTGATAGCTGATCTTGATAGCAGATGAATAGTAACACTGTGAATCAAATGCAAACACGGTAACAAACCTTCAAATATTACGATGTTGTATCTATTTACAAGACAAAAGATAAAACACTTTTTGAAAACTCTACCGTCATTCCTTTAGCTTTTTTTTGTTCAAATTAAAAATCGGAATTTTAGTTATATGTGTGTGTGTCATTATAGTCTGTACAAAGGCTTCATATATGTATCTTTAAAAACAACAGACGTTGGCCAAAGTGCTTTAAAAATCAAACATAGCACATACAGTCTAAAATTATAAAACACAGTCATCTCTGATAGCTGACTTAAATTTCATAAAGGCCGTTATAACTGTTAACTCAAGTTAACTGATTTAAGAGGGAGCTCAATTCACCAAAGTTTAAAACAACATAAATCTAACATATACACACATTATAACGTTTTAATTCACATGGCATGGCCTCTCTTTACAGAGCACAAAACCAACTTTTATACACTTATAATTCATCAAAGCTATGTTGCATAAACAAAATGGGGAAGTATTTTATGTTTTTATTTTTAATCACGTACCTGAAGAGGAGAGGAATAATGAGAGAAGGAAAGAGACGGATACGGGCTTCCTCAGTGGTACTTCATCACAAATGAAGTAGCGGTATAAATCAGATGGTTCGTCACGATACGATATAATATCGATTCTCATACCCAGCGATACGATATTTGACGATACCTCAAAAAATTCTACGATACGATTCGATTCAGGAGTATATCGATCCATTTTATCAATATTATTTACCTACATATTATGTATCATGCTATATTATGTAAATATTTGAAACAACCATTTACATTTTTATTAACTCACAAATGCAACCAAAATATACAACATGAACATTTATCTGAATTTTTCCACATTCTGTACCTCAATTGGGACATTCACAACAGAAAAATAGGCGTACACTTTTTTTTTTTTTAATAATAAAGAAAAATAAGTAATTGGGAAAAAAAAAAAAAAATCAAGTCACAGTCAAGAGTCAACAGTGAAAAAGTCTTTCAGGCTTCTGTGCTAAAATTTGCAATGTGTAAAACAATGTAAATTATTAGAAAACAACAAAAACGAGGTACTCCAGTTGTGGGAAAAATACATTAATGTAAAATAAAATAAATATAAAAAGAATAGAAAATTAAGCTTTTAAAACTTTCAGACTTTTTTTTGTTTTTGGCTGCTACTATGGGCTCAGTGCTAAACATCTTTTCTACAGATAACCAAATTACTAGCAATAGCAGAAAATAAATACAATAGAACAAATTAAATAAACAGTGCTTTTCAGGTAGGTGTAAAAGAAAATTTCAGGTATAGAAATTTAATAATCAAATGCAAAATAACACTGCAGAGTCTCTACTGTATACATTAAATATAGTTTGATCATTATTAATGTTACAAGTTAAGTTATTCAGCCAGGAGCAGTGAGCACTACTTGTATTTTTCGTTGACACGTGCGTTTTCTTTCTCAGCTGTTAATGTTAAAACATAAAACATTGTTCATCCATGCACAAAAAAGCTGAAGAGAACTCAATTCAGTGTTCGCGCGCTGTCTGTGTGCATGCGCTTCAGGTATGTGTGCAGCACTGCGCACAGAAAATTCTCACACAGCGCTCGACAGCTCCGTCAACTATCCCGAGCGTCTTTTACGCTCGCCTTGTGCCTTTATACTACAGATATCGATATTTCACGTGACATCGATACATCGTATCGTTTAACATTTAATCGATGTATCGATCCATGTCGATGGATCGCTACACCCCTAGAATGAAGCGCATCTCGAATGTTTTCTCTTATGAAGCGAAGACATTTGAGAAACAATGGCTCATGGGTTGAAGGTGCTTGAATTCTAACGTACGTTTCATCAATGGCTCCTATTACATTTGGAAATCCAGCAATGGTGAAAAAATCCATCTTTACCTTATTCAAGGTAGAGACATCAGTCGGATGCAGTACTGTGATGCCCTGTCCGGTCGGAGCGTAACATGTCTGCATTTGTGATCGGAGAAATGACAAACAAGCAGCGCTACTCTCAACTGCTCAAAACTCACGTTTGAATCGTCAGTGGCAAATCCTTTAAATATAAAAAATGTACTTACAGTCTGTGAGTCAGAACAGCCGGCATTGTAGTCTACTCTCCCAGGATCAGGAAACGGTCCTCCATAAAATGTGCTGCACACATCTGAATATTCTGCAGAGAGGCATACAAAGACAACAGATGTACACAAACGGAAAAATTATGTGCAGTGATGTAGGAAGTAACAAGTGCTGAGGTAGGTTGTTGTCATATTGCATTGTGGGAAATAGAGCATTACACAATGACATTTGCAGAGTAAAGAATTGCACGAGAGGTAATATGGGAGATGTGGTTGAAGTATAATAATACAATTTTCATTTAAGCCCTTTTCGCGCCGCACTTCTCTCCCTGTTAAACACGTACAGCAAGCGCTGCAGACGACGCATTTATGGACTACTATTTCCACATTCTACGTAGTACAGTTTCCGCTCAGTGTTTAGCGCACCTACATACAGATAGTTTCTCATGAGAATGCATGAATGCAATTTTTTTTTTTTTAAACAATTCATCATATTCTCTGCATTAGCATATATATATATATATATACACAATATAACAAGACAATATAAGTCTTTGCTATCACTTTTTATCAATTTAACTTCCTTGCTGAATAAACGTATACATTTCTTTCAGAAAAAGAATAAAAATGTACTGACCCCAAACTTTTGAAAGGTAGTGTATATTGTTAGAAAAGATTTCTATTTTAAATAAATGCTGTTCTTTTTAACTTTTTATTCATCAAAGAATCCTGAAAAAAAGTATCACAGGTTCCAAAACAATATGAAGCAGCAACGGTTTCCAACATTAGCCAAGTTTCCATCCGGTTTTTGCGATGTTTTGTTATCGACAAAGAGAATATGCGTGAAAAAAAAACTGTTTCCATCCAACTGGCCTTTTACCGATAAAATGGTGTGCGTGATGACATCATCCCTAAAAAACGAATTGTCACATAAGTTTTGGTGTATCGCAAAAAAAATTGCCCTTGAGCTGTTTCCATACATAATTTCACCTATATTGCATAAAATATATAGGCAAGTAGCCTGTGCTTTATCCATTTAAAACAAAACTCAATTATATAGCCTATTATTAAATTGTATAGTCCTACATGAATTATTTTTATTAACAAGTGTCATGCATTGTTGTTTTTTGTACTTTGTTATAGACCATTTAGATACTTGATCATCAAGCAATAATCATAAACAGGAGCAGTTGTATTAGTATTATTTTTCTGATTCACTTTTATTAGGAAATAGGAATGTTCATTTCGGTTATTTTATTTCTCCTATAGCCTAACCGACGGTCGTTAAGCCATTATTAACCGTTAACCGACAAGATTATGTTAAATTACAATTAAATGAAATTTGAATTGATATGTGGCTGTGACCCATTAAAAATACCTAAATTTGTTTTCCTGGGATTAATTTTATACATGCAAAAAGCAACATAAACAACAGAACGTGAGGATTCACATGGTCATGTCACGCACTTGCAG
>NW_015539868.1:79144-103199 GCF_001515605.1 Sinocyclocheilus anshuiensis
ACAAAGGGAAAAATTATGTGCAGTGATGTAGGAAGTAACAAGTGCTGAGGTAGGTTGTTGTCATATTGCATTGTGGGAAATAGAGCATTACACAATGACATTTGCAGAGTAAAGAATTGCACGAGAGGTAATATGGGAGATGTGGTTGAAGTATAATAATACAATTTTCATTTAAGCCCTTTTCGCGCCGCACTTCTCTCCCTGTTAAACACGTACAGCAAGCGCTGCAGACGACGCATTTATGGACTACTATTTCCACATTCTACGTAGTACAGTTTCCGCTCAGTGTTTAGCGCACCTACATACAGATAGTTTCTCATGAGAATGCATGAATGCAATTTTTTTTTTTTTAAACAATTCATCATATTCTCTGCATTAGCATATATATATATATATATACACAATATAACAAGACAATATAAGTCTTTGCTATCACTTTTTATCAATTTAACTTCCTTGCTGAATAAACGTATACATTTCTTTCAGAAAAAGAATAAAAATGTACTGACCCCAAACTTTTGAAAGGTAGTGTATATTGTTAGAAAAGATTTCTATTTTAAATAAATGCTGTTCTTTTTAACTTTTTATTCATCAAAGAATCCTGAAAAAAAGTATCACAGGTTCCAAAACAATATGAAGCAGCAACGGTTTCCAACATTAGCCAAGTTTCCATCCGGTTTTTGCGATGTTTTGTTATCGACAAAGAGAATATGCGTGAAAAAAAAACTGTTTCCATCCAACTGGCCTTTTACCGATAAAATGGTGTGCGTGATGACATCATCCCTAAAAAACGAATTGTCGCATAAGTTTTGGTGTATCGCAAAAAAAATTGCCCTTGAGCTGTTTCCATACATAATTTCACCTATATTGCATAAAATATATAGGCAAGTAGCCTGTGCTTTATCCATTTAAAACAAAACTCAATTATATAGCCTATTATTAAATTGTATAGTCCTACATGAATTATTTTTATTAACAAGTGTCATGCATTGTTGTTTTTTGTACTTTGTTATAGACCATTTAGATACTTGATCATCAAGCAATAATCATAAACAGGAGCAGTTGTATTTGTATTATTTTTCTGATTAACTTTTATTAGGAAAATAGGAATGTTTCTTTCGGTTATTTTATTTCTCCTATAGCCTAACCGACAACCAACGATCGTTAAGCCATTATTAACCGTTAACCGACAAGATTAATTTAAATTAGAATTAAATGAAATTTGAATTGATATGTGGCTGTGACCCATTAAAAATAGCTAAGCAGCATAAACAACAGAAGGTGAGGATTCACATGGTCATTATAAAACATTATAAAGCTATATATAAAAGAAATATATTTTTTCTAAATAATTAATGAATTAACAAAACGAAAGAAAAAAAGTGCAACAATTAGCAGCCTATGTGCAGAATTTTGTTTCATTTTTCTGATGTGCTCTTGAGAAAGCGGCATCCTGTTTGTTTCCTTTATTTTACAAAAGCACAATGTTTTGTTTTTATTGTGAATGTACACAAATAAAAGAAATATTTAGAATAGTTTTGAATAATGTCTTACTCTTATATGACCACAAATGAAAGAGTAGGCTATTGGAAGTCGTTTCCACTTTTATAAGGGAAAAAAAAAATCAAGTTGATCAAATATTACGTTAATAGCCAGATTCCACAACGCATCTACTTAAATGACGTTGATCAAATTCCACAACACATTTACTTACACAACATTTCGAATGAGAAAAAACTAGAACGCAACCAAGGCCAAACTGAGAAACAAAAACAATTAATTTATTGTTTCAGGTTATGCAGTCGATTAGTTTCCTTTACCTCTCGATCGCAGTTGTAGTTTCTTTAGTTAAGTCGCATCCCCATAAACTGAAGCTATGCGGTCTGTACTGGAAACTCAATTGATTAGTTAGTCTCTCGGGTTTGAGTCGTTCGTTTTTTCGTCACGTGCCCGATTCCCAGCTCTGTATCTAACAACAAACACAAACATTACATACTATAATATTTGATATGTAATTATTATTCAAAAAATAAAAACACTTCAAATGTTGCTATGTTTTGCTTTGATGGCCGTAAATGCAGGGAATCCATGATAAATCCTAAGCAAGCAAACTAAAAGTCAGTTACAACTAAATGCACTGGGTGAATGCGCTTAACAAGCTGTTCCTCCATCTTTGGCAGAGCTTTAAATGTTAAGTGAAGTGTGAAGCTGATTGGTTGGTTCTTGTCACATGACCTGCGGTGTGTTTGCAGCATTCTGAAAATTATTTAGACTATATTCCATATAAAACAAATTAATTATAAGCATGTTTAATGTAACATTTCAACTTAAAAATGGATAAGCGTAATGCAGCTGTCTGTAAGTTTGTCATGTATTGTATACATACAGTATAGTGCAAAAACATCAGCACCCCTCTACAGACATTATGCTTGTGAATGGCAGATTTACACAGACACGCATTTTCTTGTCTCACCAATAAGCTGATAAGCATTTATAGAGCAAATAATGAGCAATGTAGGGCACGGTAAAGATAAATACAATTGCGAGTGATGGAAATGAAATGTGGAATATTTGAGCAATGGCAAAAATGTCACGTAAGAATGTTGTCTATCTGGATAATTGACAGCGGATGTAAGATGAACACCATTATGTCACCAGACTCAATTTTATGACGTGGTAGTGTGTCCCAAAACGTGCATACTCTTTAGCTACACACTTAAAAGTATCTACTTTTTATTCGTGAAAAAAGTACATACTTTTAGGGTATAGTATAAGGATGCGAATTGGGACACATTGTATCTCATTGTTCCTTGGTTGTCATGGTTTCTAAGCATGCGTTCATTTGTTGTCATAGTTACTCATTGTTTCATTGATTATGTTCACCTGCTCCTTGTTTAGATTTAAATTTAGATTTAGATTTAGAATTAAACTGTATTTAAGCCCTCAGGTTTTCCCAATTTCCACCTTGCGTATCGTCTTTGCGTTTGTGAAACTGTTGCTTCAGTAAGGTGTTTGGACATTTTAATAACTGTTGACAAGATATTTTTGACTTGCAAATGCAGCTTTTGCTTTGTTATTTTCTACGGAAGTAGTTATGTTTTAGGAAAAATAAAGTTGTTCATACAGTTTCATATACAAATATGGGTCTTTTCGTATTAGGTAAATGCATTCAAAATTTAGCTTTTTCTATTAAATATCCCAAATTGGTGATGAATTTGTGCTTCTCTCAGATTGTGTATTTGTTAACACACGCTACACGATTGTCACACACATGAACAAGCACCAATTTGCATTCGATTTCAAGCATTTGTCTGCAATTTCCGCAAAACTGTAGACGAGTGAAAATTAGGGCTAAAATCATGCAGTGTGTGCCCTGCGTCAGATTGATAAGCAATTCATGAGGATGAGATGCTCTGTAGTACTTAAAGCAGTTATATATATGGTTTAAATGGATTAAAACTGGAAAAGCAGAACACTCTGCTTGTTTGGCCTGAACATCCATGTCTCAAGTGGTCCACCAGAGGGCAGCAGAGCCTTTTTTAATGTGAAGCCCTTGATGAGAGACTGCATTGATGGAAGACTGAATGCAACGCTGTCAGATTACATCATGTCTCATTCACCGGTGAGAAAACATGACAGTACAAAGCGCATAATATTACAATAATAGCGCCTTTCATTCTCGCTGGAACACGCTGATGACGTATCATGTCTGTGCAAACAGGGTGCACAGAGGTATGCAAATACATTTGACAGGCAGGCAGGACAGCCTATCGTGATGTTCAGACCGAACATTTTGATTGGACGAACACTTTATGGTCCTACACCTTCCACAGATGATATAAATACATTTAGACCACTTAACTTAGTGGTTGCTATCGGGATGTATAGAGACTTTCAACCAGCATAACAAAAAATGTTTTTGAACCAAATTACCTACCCTGCCTTTAAGAAGCGCCCACAAGTGTTAGATTAAGCTATATTTAGTTTTTTAAATGGTAATACAAGATTTGCAATTGCACTTGGATTATGTCACTATTTATGCGTCCACATATGGAAAACGCAATTGAAAATACAATTTGCAATTCCTTTTGAAAATGGTCCTGCAAATTCCTCCATAATATATTTCTGACCAAACAATGCCACCAAAAACACTATTAGGCCAGAAGAGTTTCCTCAGAGAAAAATAGCCTACCTATAGCACAAAAATAGTTTTCTATAAGTGGAAGGGAATAGATTTGTTTAGATTTGTAGATCTGATTTAGAATAGTGGTTCACATTAAGTAGTCCTACATGTTTGTTTATTAGGAATACATTGTTCTTATGTATTAACATGAACACTGTAAAGTGACCAAAACATACTCCTGGTACTGTAAATGGTAATGGCACTTAGTAGTTAGTTTATGAATTACATTTGGACACATTTTACCTCAATGTCTTGTCCAAGAAACAGAAAATATTGTAGAAGAAACTACGAATACCAAGTAACATCAGTACAGGCTGTACCAGTCTAAAGCAAGAGAATGTAAAAGAGCTGTCAATCAAAGACACAATAATTATATTACAATGAATACAGGCAATTAATCATTTAGTTAGATATTAGTTAAAGTGATTATATATATATACATATACATACATATATACAGCATAAACAACAGAAGGTGAGGATTCACATGGTCATTATAAAACATTATAAAGCTATATATAAAAGAAATATATTTTTTCTAAATAATTAATGAATTAACAAAACGAAAGAAAAAAAGTGCAACAATTAGCAGCCTATGTGCAGAATTTTGTTTCATTTTTCTGATGTGCTCTTGAGAAAGCGGCATCCTGTTTGTTTCCTTTATTTTACAAAAGCACAATGTTTTGTTTTTATTGTGAATGTACACAAATAAAAGAAATATTTAGAATAGTTTTGAATAATGTCTTACTCTTATATGACCACAAATGAAAGAGTAGGCTATTGGAAGTCGTTTCCACTTTTATAAGGGAAAAAAAAAATCAAGTTGATCAAATATTACGTTAATAGCCAGATTCCACAACGCATCTACTTAAATGACGTTGATCAAATTCCACAACACATTTACTTACACAACATTTCGAATGAGAAAAAACTAGAACGCAACCAAGGCCAAACTGAGAAACAAAAACAATTAATTTATTGTTTCAGGTTATGCAGTCGATTAGTTTCCTTTACCTCTCGATCGCAGTTGTAGTTTCTTTAGTTAAGTCGCATCCCCATAAACTGAAGCTATGCGGTCTGTACTAGAAACTCAATTGATTAGTTAGTCTCTCGGGTTTGAGTCGTTCGTTTTTTCGTCACGTGCCCGATTCCCAGCTCTGTATCTAACAACAAACACAAACATTACATACTATAATATTTGATATGTAATTATTATTCAAAAAATAAAAACACTTCAAATGTTGCTATGTTTTGCTTTGATGGCCGTAAATGCAGGGAATCCATGATAAATCCTAAGCAAGCAAACTAAAAGTCAGTTACAACTAAATGCACTGGGTGAATGCGCTTAACAAGCTGTTCCTCCATCTTTGGCAGAGCTTTAAATGTTAAGTGAAGTGTGAAGCTGATTGGTTGGTTCTTGTCACATGACCTGCGGTGTGTTTGCAGCATTCTGAAAATTATTTAGACTATATTCCATATAAAACAAATTAATTATAAGCATGTTTAATGTAACATTTCAACTTAAAAATGGATAAGCGTAATGCAGCTGTCTGTAAGTTTGTCATGTATTGTATACATACAGTATAGTGCAAAAACATCAGCACCCCTCTACAGACATTATGCTTGTGAATGGCAGATTTACACAGACACGCATTTTCTTGTCTCACCAATAAGCTGATAAGCATTTATAGAGCAAATAATGAGCAATGTAGGGCACGGTAAAGATAAATACAATTGCGAGTGATGGAAATGAAATGTGGAATATTTGAGCAATGGCAAAAATGTCACGTAAGAATGTTGTCTATCTGGATAATTGACAGCGGATGTAAGATGAACACCATTATGTCACCAGACTCAATTTTATGACGTGGTAGTGTGTCCCAAAACGTGCATACTCTTTAGCTACACACTTAAAAGTATCTACTTTTTATTCGTGAAAAAAGTACATACTTTTAGGGTATAGTATAAGGATGCGAATTGGGACACATTGTATCTCATTGTTCCTTGGTTGTCATGGTTTCTAAGCATGCGTTCATTTGTTGTCATAGTTACTCATTGTTTCATTGATTATGTTCACCTGCTCCTTGTTTAGATTTAAATTTAGATTTAGATTTAGAATTAAACTGTATTTAAGCCCTCAGGTTTTCCCAATTTCCACCTTGCGTATCGTCTTTGCGTTTGTGAAACTGTTGCTTCAGTAAGGTGTTTGGACATTTTAATAACTGTTGACAAGATATTTTTGACTTGCAAATGCAGCTTTTGCTTTGTTATTTTCTACGGAAGTAGTTATGTTTTAGGAAAAATAAAGTTGTTCATACAGTTTCATATACAAATATGGGTCTTTTCGTATTAGGTAAATGCATTCAAAATTTAGCTTTTTCTATTAAATATCCCAAATTGGTGATGAATTTGTGCTTCTCTCAGATTGTGTATTTGTTAACACACGCTACACGATTGTCACACACATGAACAAGCACCAATTTGCATTCGATTTCAAGCATTTGTCTGCAATTTCCGCAAAACTGTAGACGAGTGAAAATTAGGGCTAAAATCATGCAGTGTGTGCCCTGCGTCAGATTGATAAGCAATTCATGAGGATGAGATGCTCTGTAGTACTTAAAGCAGTTATATATATGGTTTAAATGGATTAAAACTGGAAAAGCAGAACACTCTGCTTGTTTGGCCTGAACATCCATGTCTCAAGTGGTCCACCAGAGGGCAGCAGAGCCTTTTTTAATGTGAAGCCCTTGATGAGAGACTGCATTGATGGAAGACTGAATGCAACGCTGTCAGATTACATCATGTCTCATTCACCGGTGAGAAAACATGACAGTACAAAGCGCATAATATTACAATAATAGCGCCTTTCATTCTCGCTGGAACACGCTGATGACGTATCATGTCTGTGCAAACAGGGTGCACAGAGGTATGCAAATACATTTGACAGGCAGGCAGGACAGCCTATCGTGATGTTCAGACCGAACATTTTGATTGGACGAACACTTTATGGTCCTACACCTTCCACAGATGATATAAATACATTTAGACCACTTAACTTAGTGGTTGCTATCGGGATGTATAGAGACTTTCAACCAGCATAACAAAAAATGTTTTTGAACCAAATTACCTACCCTGCCTTTAAGAAGCGCCCACAAGTGTTAGATTAAGCTATATTTAGTTTTTTAAATGGTAATACAAGATTTGCAATTGCACTTGGATTATGTCACTATTTATGCGTCCACATATGGAAAACGCAATTGAAAATACAATTTGCAATTCCTTTTGAAAATGGTCCTGCAAATTCCTCCATAATATATTTATATATATATATATATTCGTACTGTCAATCAATTAAAATATTTAATCACGATTAATCGCATGAATGTCATGAGTTTAACTCATGATTAATCACAACTTAATCTAACATTTTTACCTGTTCTAAATGTACCTTGAATTAATACTTTCACGTTTTTAATACTCTAATCAACATGGGCAAATCTGATGCTTTATGCAAATGTACGTTTATTATTAGTGAAACCATACTCAACAGCATGAAGACTAGACATGTTTCAAAGGTCATAGATGTTTTTCAAATAACTTGTTCTTTTTTTTCATGTGCTTAATAGACATGAACATAGAAATACCAGGTTCCCATTAATTCTCTTTCTTTGCTCTGAACAATTTACTTACACAAGCCTGTTTACATTATTTGCAGGACAGGGCAGCTCACTTCTTCTGAACATGCAAAAGGTACATTTATTATTTAGTCCTATTATGACATTTGTTTGCCTCTCTGTGCCCACATGCTGTATTTTGATGCAGCCAAATTCGTTTTCATGGATATATTTTACGGTTTCTGTCATTAGACAAGGGAATTAGAAGGGAATAGTGACTGAAACATTAAGACTACATAATCAGCTCTCCCTTCCAAGATGTTAATCTGCACAAAAACCCTGATTTATAATCGAGCCGTCGTCTGATGAAATCAAATACACAGGATAAAGACCAGAGCTGTTCTGTGATTTCGGCTATACTTGCATGTAAAATTAGAGAAGCGACATGAAAATTTGAAAAGCCCTACAAATTTTGTAACGTTACTTGGCACTATTTTAAAGATTTTTTTTTGTTGGTATTTTGCATGGTCTATTACTGGAGTAGTGTCACCTGGGTGGAAGTTTTAATTCCTATTCATTGGGAATAAAATAAATAAAATAAAAAATAAATAAAATAGAATTCAGTCGATGCGGAGACACAGAACGGGGGAATCCCCATCTCCCCACCCTCTGAATATTACATATCATAACGTAATTACGTTTAAATGTCATTTGGCGGTTTTTACTTGGAAAAGCAGCTATATGTTTTTTTTTCTAGCATTCGAATAACTATGGATAAGCCTGAAACAATAGAAGATTGGAGATTCATTTTTAAAATTTATAAATAAGGTTGGGAATGTGCATACTTTTAAATCGACACCTGCCACAGTGTTTCCCTCTTTGAGTGTGTCCTAAAAGCCGATGTTAGCATCTTAGCACTCAGCTTACCTAGTTAAAAAAGGTCACCGCTCGCCACTGATATAGCACAAATTATCGAATAGTAATGGAATTTGAAGAAAACAAAACGAAAAAAAAAAAAACAGTTTGACACAAAGATTGTTACACAAACTGTTTAACGTTACAAAAAAAAACAAAAAACTGGAAGAAACATGAAAAAAAATGTCAGGTATTAAAATATTTACATATAAATATGTAGAGTGTGTGGGCATAACTGCATATATTTTATGCTATACAACTAAATGCAATGCTACAGTGCGTGTTAACGACATGCTATAATATGTATAAAAACAATAAAATAAAAAAAATAAAAAGTAAAAAAGCAACATTAAACATAAAAAAAAAAAAAAAACGTACAAAGGTAACTGAACAGGCTACTACCACTACTTACTAACTAACCAACCAACCATTTTTCTGAGCCTATCTATTTCTCTTTGTTGGAAAAGTTGCTTCTGCATCCCTGTAATATGGTGGATCATTTTTTTCAAGGAACTTCTTGAAGGTTGTTTTGAAGCCTTCAAGAGCCCAGTCCTCCTCCCAGACACCCTGCAAATTCCATTGTGCACAGTCGCCGCGTTCAGCTCCAAGTTTCTCCCATCTGACAGAAATATCAGGAGGATGTTTTTATGTCATGTGGCATGACTTCTATTGGGAGAATGTTTTCCTGTCAAACAGTTAAGAGACTTAAAACGCTCTCACCTTTGATTTTCAGCTGGTCCATCATGTAACTGAAGAGGGCCCTCTGCCTTTCGTTCAGCTTCTCGTGGACATCTGATCTTTCAGGCCAAAATGGCTCCAGGATCTTGTCCAGGTTGGCTCTTCTTCCGTTCTGGAGTCCAGTCTGGTCTCTTCTTCTGGACTTCAGAGTTGGATGGTGCACTGCTTGCCTTTTCATCCAGCTTCTTTAATTCCTGGATCTGTTGGTCTTGATCCGCTACACGTGATCTTAAGGCACTGAGCTCAGCCTTAACTGCAGCCATGTCGCTGATCATCCTGTCATTTAATGATTGTTGGAGGTTTTTGTTTCTTTCTTTTAACTTGGGAAATTGCTCTGTTGCAAATTTTTCTAAAGAATTAAGTCGAGCAACCATCGATGAAGTCCAGTTCATCTTCAGAGCCGCTCATCTTTTTCTTGTCCTGACAGGAAAGCACAGAACAGAAAATTATAATTGGAAGTATCTTGTGGAATCTGTTTGTGTAGATCATTGACCACATTTTGTAGACAAACGTGCATTTCACATCAAAGTGAGCTTCACCTGAAAGACCTGGAGGGTCTGGAGGGAATATCATTTGATGCAAAAATAAAGTTAAAGTGCATAAAGTGTTTGCTTTGAGGGTTAGTGTGTGATTACGGTTAGGTTAACGTGATTACAACTAGCGGTACGAAAACAACAGAATAAGGAATATGCATGCATTTGTTAAGCGATAATCAATCACATATCAACGCAACCCCTTTGAGCATGTTGTCACTGGTGAAGGATAATAAATCTATCCCATCATGTCTATATCGAAATGCTCTCATTTGTGCGCGTTTTGCAACATACTGCAGTGTAATACTGCGGTCGACCCCACAGACACACGACAGAAATTTTAAGATGCTTAATTGTCTGCATGGCCACATTCGACACTAAAAACACATCCCAACAACATAGAGTAACCGGATAAAAGCTCCGCTGTTATAATGTCGACTGACTATTTTAGCTGTTCATGTCCTATCAACTGTTGCAGAGTTTTGAAAACACAAGTGTGTGAATGCATATGTTGTGGAATAGCTATTTCTTTCGATGCAGATATCAGTAAGCTATGATATTCTTTTTTACCTTGATTCTCGACCGATCTGCGGTGTCACTCCGAATGGGGCAGATGAGGCGTCGGAATCAACACCTACAATCTGAGTGACAGCCGGGCTCCACTCCTCTTATGGGCTCTTCTGGAGATGCCCCAGCAGAAGACGACAGGTTGCCTTGTTCACAACGGCACAGTGCATCTAGAAAGTATTCACAGCGCTTCACTCTTTCCATATTTTATGTTACAGCCTTATTCCAAAATAGATTAAATTCATTATTTTCCTCAATTCTACCTTTAAATCAATTCAGTTGCTATGCGGTTGCTAGGGAACTCGGGGTGGTTGCTAGGTTGGTTTGTCTAGTTGCTAGAGTGTTTTGCAAAGATTTCAAACAAACTTCTTTCATGTCATTATGGGATATTGTTGGTAGAATTGAGGAAAATAATGAATTTAATCTATTTTGGAATAAGGGCCTTATTCCAAAATAGATTAAATTCATTATTTTCCTCAATTCTACCAACAATATCCCATAATGACATGAAAGAAGTTTGTTTGAAATCTTTGCAAAACACTCTAGCAACTAGACAAACCAACCTAGCAACCACCCCGAGTTCCCTAGCAACCGCATAGCAACACCGTAGCAACTGCTCCGGGTACCTTAGCAACCGTATAGCAACACCCTAGCAACACCCTAGTAACCACCCCGGGTACCTTAGCAACCGCATAGCAACACCCTAGCAACCACCACGGGTAGCCTAGCAACCATCATAGCAACCACTCCAAGTACCCTAGTAACCGCATAGCAACACCCTAGCAACCATCCAGAGTACCTTAGCAACCACATAGCAACACCCTAGAAACCGCCTAGAATACCCTAGCAACCACTCTGAGGTCCTTAGCATCCATCTATCTAACAGACTGTATTTCCTTCAAAACATTCAAACTTTAAGCTTTTAAAACTACTTTAAACTTCGAACCATTTCAGACTGAAAACCAAACTTGAAACTTTTTCAAGCTTTCTGGTCTGGCTTTCTCAAGCCAACTTAAAAGTTTGTCTTGACAAACTTTATCTAGGTAAAAATAAAAACCGAAAAGAATCACATGTACAGAAGTATACGCAGCCTTTGCTCAATACTTTGTTGAAGCACCTTTGGCACCAATTACAGCAAATCTTTTTGGGTACTTTGATCATCATCATTTGGCAATGATCTACCATTCTTCTCCTCGCCTCTGTCAGGTTGGATTTTCATTAAGGCTATCTCTATATTTTGGTACATTGACCTTTTCTTCTATTCTGACGAGTCCCTCAGTCCCTGCCGCTGAAAAACAGCCCCACAGCATGAGGCTGCTACCAGCACACTTTACTGTTGGGATGGTACTCTGCAGGTGATGAGCGGAGCTGGTTTCCTTCAAACATGATGCTTAGAATTGAGGTTCATCAGAACAGAAAATCTTGTTTCTCAAAGTCTGAGGGTCCTTCAGGCATTTTTTGTAAATTCCAAGTGTGTTTTCATGTGTCTTCACTGAGGAGAGGATGGAGTTTGGCCACACTGACATAAAGCCCAGATCGGTGGAGTGTTGCGGTGATGTTTGTCCTTCTCTAGATTTCTCCTGTCTCCACATATGATCATGGAGCTCGACTAGAGTGACCATCAGCTTCTTGGTCACCAGTCTAGACAAGGCACTTCTCCATCAATTGCTCAGTTTTCCTGCCAAACAGTTAAGAGACTTAAAACGCTCTCGCCTTTGATTTTCAGCTGGTCCATCATGCAACTGAAGAGGGCCTGCTGCCTTTCATTCAGCTTCTCGTGGACATCTGATCTTTCAGGCCAAAATGGCTCCAGGATCTTGTCCAGGTTGGTTCTTCTTCCGTTCTGGAGTACAGTCTGGTCTCTTCAGAGTGGATGGTGCACTGCTGCCCTTATATAGACAGGTGTGTGCCTTTCCAAATCATGTCCAATCAACTGAATTTACCAAAGGTGGACTCCAATCAAGTTGTAGAAACATCTCAAGGATGATCATTGGAAACAGGATGCATCTGAGCTCAATTTGAGTGCCATGGCAAAGGCTGTGAATACTTACGCACATGTGATGATTTTTTTTTTTTGTCTTTTAATTTAATAATTTTGCAAAGATTTCAAACAAACTTCTTTCACATTGTCATTATGGGGTATTGTTTGTAGAATTTTGAGGAAAATAGTGAATTTAATCCATTTTGGAATAAGGCTGTAACATAAAACGTGGAAAAAGTGAGAAAGCGCTGTGTGGTTTGTTGATAAGAATGGCAACATCTCTGCTGTTTGAACTCAAGCGGGTCAAACACATTATAAATTCCTCTCCCTGTTCAATTGCTCTTTGAATTTCCCATCCTTCAATGTTTCTATGTCATATTCCCCTCCGAAGGCCTCAGTGATTTTATGCCAGTCTTTCTCACCAGCATAAGTCTCTTGCAGAAGCCCAACGTCATATTTTCCAAAGATTGCCAGTAGAGCTTCTTTTTCTTTAAGTCTTGTTTTCAGACCATGAATATTCCAGGACAGAACTTTGAATTCTGATTCAGATTCCATCATGTGGAGGAATGCTTTTTTGTCCATGAAGTTTACTGTAAACAAACACACGTATTAAATGACAGATATATGTTTTTGTTCATTTTGTTCATGTATGGTGTGTGTATGAAATATGATACTCAACAAAAACACATTCAAAGGTGTGTATATATATATGCACTATATGTCTATATATATATGCATGCATATGTGCCTTTTGTTGAGTATCATATTTATTCGTCAGTCTACATCAGGCTCATAGAGTATATTTTATATACATAGAGATAATTTCTAAACGTATAGCTAAAGTTTTAGTAATGGTTTTCATGTCAGTGTTGATAAGGGATATAGGTCTATAACTTGTGCTTAAAGACAGAGTTTAGTGATGTGTTCATATGCTGAGAGATGGATGAGCTGTTTGTAATTTCTGCTGTCATATCTAAAAACTGTGGTGGAACGGTTGACCCAAAAATTGCGGAAGGGACTCATCTAAACCTGGTGCTTTATTGTTTGGTGGTGCAATTAGAGTTTTCTTATAATGATTTGTTATTGTGTTTTCCAATTCTTCTTTCTGAGTTAAGTTTAGAAAATTTAGATATTTTCCTGATATTAGAAATATTAGAATATTTAGATATTTATATTTGTTCACTTGGGTTTGTGAATAAGTGTAAACAAGTGTCTATAGTTTTTATCTGGTCTCTGATCAGTTTCAAAAAATTGAAGACACCCGTAGAATTAAAAGGTCAATAATTGTCTCTTATTGGCCTGTTTAGCTGAGCCATCCATAGTACAAGCAAACAAGCCCTGAAAACTGATAAAAGCACACATATCATACACTTAATATTTAATGATATTAGATGATTAGTTCGTTTAATTTGATAGATTATACTTTAGGTAAAATGTATTATAAAAGTTGTTTTTATGCATGTTTTGCCAGAGTTTTGTTGCATTTACACTGTTCTGACCTGAAGGAGTCACCAGCGTGTGGTGTTTTCAATGCTTCGCAACGGAATCCTTCTGCAAAGAAAGTGGTTCAATTGATTCAAAGCTTTGAAAAGCTTCATTTCTCCCATCACTACTGCAACTGAAGTTTGGGGAAAAAATGTATATGAAATGATTGGACCATGGTTCATTGTGTGTATCTGTTACAGCTAAATATAATGTCTCTTCCATAGTTGTGAGATTGGTGTAAACCAGTTTAAAGCTGGGCTTATTGATTTCTGAGCAACACTTTACAATAAGGTCTCACTTGTTAACATGAAGGAACAATGAACATTACATGTATGACAGTATTTATTAACCTTTAGTGAAAAAACGTTACTTTTAATTCGCCACATTTGGCGGCATTCCTCCGTTACTGTCAAATGGTAATAAATGAGATTTTTTTTAAATAATTAGTTTATATGACTTGTTCACAAGTCTCGTGAGATGTTGGAGAGGCTGCTACGGCATCTCCCGCTTACGTTTAGCATGCGTTTAGTTGGAAGATGATGGCTGAAGCAGAGGAAAACGTGTGCGAGTTATCAGAGACTTATCACCCGTGGCCTCAAGTTCAGTCTATGTTTTCACTCCAAGATGTCAAAAAGAATAGTTTCATAATGCGATGCATGCTGTGTGCACCAAAACTAACTGACATCGCAGCATACAAGAATTCCAGCTCCAACCTGAAAAAACACGTAGCGGCAAGTGTCAAAATTATGATTGAACCCTACTAATGGTAATGTGGTAAATGTGGTATTACAATAAGGTCAAAGTGCCCATATTTCACACACTGTCCGAATGTTTTTCCTCATAAGCGCTCTCGTGCAAGCAATGACAAATATCTTGTGAACCCTACAAACAACACACGTTCATGAACAAACGTTCATTCTAAACGTCTGCACATTTTCATATCCATTTTCCACAAAACGAAATAAATTGAACAGCATACTGTGACGTCTTGCATTTATACACAAATCCGGACACCTCACTAAAGTTTTTTTTTTTTTTTTGGACGCCTCACTAAAGTGTAAAACGTCTCAAAGTGCAGGATACATTTGAAAATATAGAGTGCACTTGTCCAAAAATTAAACAATGCTGAGTACTTCTGCTCGCATTCAATGCGCTTTCGCAGTGATGTTACGTAGGAGTGGAGTAATAACGTAACCATGCAACATTCATTATTTATACAATAAAACATATATAGGTCTACACAGAGTTCAAATGTGCTCTTTTCTGATCACAAAGTATATAACTGTTAATTTTATTTCATATGAACTCATTTTTATTTTAATGGGGTTGTATTTTATTTTATTTTATTCCTACCTAAAGAATGCATGTACTTATAAAATGTAAGAATAAAGTATGTTTTTAAAGGAACTGCTATTAAAAGGAAGAGCTGGTTAGCCCAGCACATTATTCTCACACACACCGTTTAACCATTATTTAATATTGATAAATCAGCACAATTAAAATTAAAATAAATGATGGGTTTTGAAAAGACTGTGATTGATCTACTGTTGTGCATGCCTGTTGCTTATTTTGCTCAAGATCATTTCCTATTTAAGTCCCCTTGCCATACAGCCATGGTTTAATGAGAGTTGACAGAAAAATGACACGAAAGCCACAATTTACAAAGAAAGAACTTACAGTTAGGCATCCTTGGAGGCATTGATGCATGTGCATTAACCAGGCCTTTGCCTTCAAAGTTGAGCCCTTCAACATCAGGCCCCCTCCAGTCTGGCCCTTCAACATCAGGCCTCCTCCAGTCTGGCCCTTCAACATCTGGCCTCCTCCAGTCTGGCCCTTCAGCATCAGGCCCTCTCCAGTCTGGCCCTTCAACATCAGGCCCTCTCAAGCCTGGCCCTTCAACATCAGGCCTCCTCCAGTCTGGCCCTTCAACATCTGGCTCTTCAACATCAGGCCTCCACCAGTCTGGCCCTTCAACATCTGGCCTCCTCCAGTCTGGCCCTTCAACATCTGGCCTCCTCCAGTCTGGCCCTTCAATCTTCAACATCTGGTCTCCTCCAGTCTGGCCCTTCAACACCAGGTCTCCTCCAGTCTGGCCCTTCAGCATCAGGCCTCCTCCAATCTGGCCCTTCAACATCAGGGCTCCTCCAGTCTGGCCCTTCAACATCTGGTCCTTCAGCATCAGGCCTCCTCCAATCTGGCCCTTCAACATCAGGGCTCCTCCAGTCTGGCCCTTCAACATCTGGTCCTTCAGCATCAGGCCTCCTCCAATCTGGCCCTTCAACATGAGGCCTCCGCCAGTCTGGCCCTTCAACATCTGGCCCTTCAGCATCAGGCCTCCTCCAATCTGGCCCTTCAACATCAGGCCTCCTCCAGTTTAGCCCTTCAACATCAGACCTCCTCCAGTCTGGCCCTTCAACATCAGACCTTCTCCAGTCTGGCCCTTCAACATCAGGCCTCCTCCAGTCTGGCCCTTCAGCATCAGGCCTCCTCTAGTCTAGCCATTCAGCATCAGGCCTCCTCCAATCTGGCCCTTCAGCATCAGGCCTCCTCTAGTCTAGCCATTCAGCATCAGGCCTCCTCCAATCTGGCCCTTCAGCATCAGGCCTCCATCCAATCTGGCCCTTCAATATTAGCAATGAGACCTGGTCCTGGACTATTGCTCCCTTCCCCTGACTCACCTCAGTCTGAGGCCTCCTCGGGTGCTGAGCAACATCCTCCTGATATTCCAGATCACCAGCCATTAATCTCCCGACAAAGGAGAAACGGGACGTTGTGGCTGCAGTGACAAGCTGCTTCAGTCTGAGAAGAAGAAAATAACTGAACTCCAGGAAATCAGGAAAGAATTGACAGCCCAGAGGGAGCAGCAAGACAGACATCATCAGGAGGTAATGGCCTATAGGAGGGCTAAATTAGAACTATTACAACAACAGGCCAGCAAGCCCTCTTTATCCATGTTTTTACCAACCGACAGTAAGTGCAAATGACATTATTCATTACTCAGTATGTAAAGTCAAACCATGTGTGGCTGACAGCTTTGTAACTTTTTGAAGCTGTGTATTTTCTTTTCACAGATCCACAGATGTAACCCTCTTCATCTTTTTTTATTTTTATTTCTTTATTTTATTTTTTGGCTACATTGTTTGCCACCATGCCTCCCGAAATCCAACCACTGGTCCTTGTCGTGGGAGGTGGAAACAGACTGGGTCTGGCAAATGGGGCTCTGGTGAAGCTGTGCTCTGGTGTGGGTTTTCTGTGATAAAGCAGTTCAAAGCCTTCAGCAGTTCATTTGAAATACAAAATAAAATATACTATTTTATGTCCAAACATACTCTTTTGTAATATGTAAATGCTCTTTTGTATATGTACCGTAAGTGCTTTTCAAAGCATTGAAGTAGTATATTAATGCCAGTTAAAATAAAAAAATGTGGGCAATTGCTAATTGAAGATAAAACATTTTTACCATGCCTTGTCATCCTTTATTAAATAGCTAAATAATGTGACTAAGCCTAATTATGAAGCATATGTATAGAATGGAATTCAGACTTTTATTTGACAGTGGCCACCATCAGATACACTAAAACCATAACTGATATAATGTTGTGAATTGAGAAATCCTTACATAGACAACTTCAATGACAATATAAGCCAAACATGGCCCAAAACTCTCTTTTAAGTACTCAGATCATTTTTAAGAATGGCATGACAATTATGGAAAAACAGTATGACAAACAAAAAAACTAAAATGTCATTAATACATTAATAGGATAATGCTGTACCAAACTACTATAACTACCTAAACAAGTGATCCGTCCAAGATTTGTTAGATTGATTATTAGCTACGGTGTTTCTATCATCTCTCTGATGCATCAACCGCAGGTGTACTAAGAACGCTCCTAATAAAAACAGCATGCAAATGTGTTTCAATTGCTCAACGATGGCAGCTTTACAAGGAATTCTACAGCTTGAGCACAGAAGGCGACGCAGAAGTCAGGCAGCGTATATAAATGCCTACATAAGGACACATTTTACCCCCCTTGATGCGCTATCTGATGATGCCATCTTGAGAAAATTCCGGCTTCCAAGGAACAAGATCCTTTAATTACTTCAGATTGTGAAACCACACCTTCAGAGGGCCACAAGAAGAAGTCCAGCGGTGCAGTTGTTAGCTACACTGTGTTTTTATGCTGTTGGAAGTTTTATGGAGGTGGTGGATGATGGCCTAGGTCTCAGCAAGTCTTCGGTCAGCAAAACTGTGACAGCAGTAACACCTTTGCTGTTACAGCTTATGAAGAACATCCTGATTTTCCCCAAAACACCAGAAGAAATCCAGCAGGCCAATCGACAGTTTGACAGTATTGCCAGCATCCCCAGAGTGATTGGCATCATTGATGGCACCCTTATTCCAGTGGCTAGCCCTGTTGTAAATGAGCCATTATACATTAATAGCTGGATAGCCTTTCCTGCAAATGTTCAAATAGTGTGCAAACACCAGGGGATGTTTACTGACATTGTTGCAAAATGGCCTGGGAGCACACATGACTCTTTTGTATGGGCCAATTCTGCAATTTGCCAGGTGGCTGAAGAGGGTGGCTTTGGGGATAGCTGGCTGCTGGGAGACACTGGCTATCCTCTTCGCCCATACCTCATAACACCTGTGCAGCATCCAGCCACTATTGCAGAGGAAAGGTTTAATCAGGCCCATGGAAGGACACGCCCTACAGTGGAGAGGGCTATAGGACTGTGGAAACAACGGTTTCGCTGTATCAGCAAGTCCAGTGGTGGCCTGAAGCTGAATGCCTCCAAAAGCTGCTCTGTAATTGTAGTAACTGCAATTCTCCACAACTTTGCAGTCAAGGAAAATGTCCAGCTTCTTGATGAGGAAGAGGGGGGTCTTGCTGTTGCTGATGGTGAGGAAGATGGCACTTCTGATGATGATGATGATGATGATGATGATCCTTTAAACACACATCAAGGCAGAATGCATCCTGCAGGAGCAGAAGCCAGACAACTGTTAATTCAGAAAGTGTTTGGTTAGTTATTTTTAAACAAAAAATACAGTATCCAAACTGTAAAAATGAATGACATAACTTGTGTTAATAAATATTTTGTTTATTTGCCTATATGGTTTCCCCCTGCAGACTAAATTGAAATACTTTTGCAAACAAGAAGTAGGCTATATTTGTTTTTTATAAAGCCTATGAAAATATTCCATATTCTACTTCTGTGAACACAACACAAAATCACTTACTTATTTATAACATTGTTGTTCATTTATTTGGGTACATTCATTGAATGTATATATCGTCATATTTTAAATAGGTCTACCCTATGTTAGTGTATGCATTTGACACTTTCTTAGCGACACTTTCTTAACACTATGCACTGTATATTTTGAATATGTGAACAGTACAGATAACATTCACTATAAGTGAAAACCTCTAACATACTATGTTACAAATATTTTTATGAGAAATTTGTTTTTGTAACGAATCATCCACTGAAGGCGAGCGTAGTGAAGAACCCAAGTGCAGTTTATTTACAGATGTGATCCAAAATACAAACATAATCCGAGACTTGACTTGACATGAACAGACTTGACTAGAACAGACTTGACGAGGCATGAACAGACTTGACTAGAACAGACTTGACGAGGAATAAACAGACTAGACTCACCAACAGTGGGTTACAACTTCACATACACGACAAGGGCACAATGGGAACATGATGGCTAGTTATAGCAGACAAGGAGGGTCACATGACATGAACCAACCAATGGGAAACAAGACACATTACTAAGACAACCAATCAGAACATGACACAATGAACAGAGGAACCAATAGCATGAAGACATGAGGGCAAGGGAAGCATGACACAAACAGCAGGAAACAATTACAAAATAAAATACATGAAAACATGAACATGAAACAAAACCCAAACACAAAACCCCACATTACAGTTTTTAGGAATGTTTTAAAGATACTCACTTGCAAACTGGCCTTTTCTTCACACAAACGAAACCAAAGCTGCGTTCCAACTGGCATAAATAATGTTTTCGTAGGGCACTTCGAAGGGAGAATAATTGCGATGGTCACGCTGTTATATCGTTTCAAAGTGAATTTGTAATGAATATAACCTAAAAATTAATAACATAATATCTGAGCACCACAACATCAAGTCTTCCAAATCACTCAAAGTGGCTAGAGAAATCTTAGAAACGAATAGGGCATAGGGTTGTGAAATGTGAATGGAACACACTCCAGCAGCGCCGAAATCAATGACGTCGATACAGAACACTAACAAGGAACTATGAGCTAACCACAGGTCGAGAGCTGTAGTTCCAACCACACAGGTGTGCGATGCAGTATGCAAATGTTCGTTTAAACTATGGTTTCGGGAAACACCGAATCGTTGAACTATGCTGGTAACGATGGAACTTGCGACCATAGTTGGCTAAGGATGCTTTTGGGAAACACACCCCAGATCAGAAGTAACTAGTAACTAACTACTTGGGTAGTTTTTTCATCGGATACTTTTTTACTCTTACTCAAGTAACTATTAAGATTGTTACTTTTACTCTTACTTGAGTAAATATTTCCACAAGTACTTGTACTTTTACTTGAGTAAAGATTTTGGATACTCTACCCACCTCTGGCCTCGGCCCGTGTGGTGAGGGGTTGGATTGGTTCGGGTGGTGGGTCGCTGTGAGGGGACTTGGCACTCGTGATAAGTGGAAGAGAAAATTTACTCTCTTTTTTAAAATGTTTGTATTTTATTTTTCTCGCTATAACAGCGACTTGTGCTTTGTTGATTGGGCGCTTTTTGAACAGGCCCAGTGTTCACAACAGCACACTTGACAGACATGTTGCTGCCGACACCCGGAACCGAACGGGATGCTTGGAGGCACAACAGAGACTTCTTGGGGGGTTGTTCAGCGTTTGCGGGACTTTGCCCCAACCTCTTCCTGTCCCTTGGATCAGGACGACGCCTGAGGCGCAGGATCCAGCATCAGCTTGGGCCGGGGGCCCCGGGTACTTCAGGAATGGATAGCATCTGGCTGAGCGCGAGCGCTGTCAGGGCTCAGGCTTCTGAGCAGGCGATGGGGCAGGTTTTGCTGGCTGCTGGGTCGGTGAAGGCCTGGAGCTGAAGGCAAAGCTGGAGCGCTTTGGCAAGAAGTTTTGCATTGCTATGGACGACTTCTGCACGGTGGTGAAACGCTCTGCAAAACCCTCCACGGCGGGTCCAAACAGCCCAGAGGGGGAGACCGGAGAGTCTAAGAAAGGGAACCTTGTCAGCTCCTTGATCTCGGTCAGGTTTAGCCACAATTGGTGCTCCAGCACCACTAAACTGGCCATTGACCTGCCGATCACCTGCGCTGTGGTTTTCGTGGCTCGCAGGGCCAGGTCCGTCGCAGCATTTATTCAGCTCCTTGAAAGCCGCAGTCAGGTCCGAAGTCATCCATGCAATGGAGGAGCTTAACCTGAAAGACCTGGAGCACGACCATGGAATTCTGTGCCAAGGCCGCCTGCCTGGCCGAGGAGTAAGCCTGTCCAGCGAGGGCAGACGTCATCCTGCACGGCTTGGAGGGATGAGCGACCTTTACTTACTTTCCATCCAATGGCAGTGGGCGGGCAAAGGTGCGCGGCCACTGACTCATCTAGAGGAGGCAGTTTCTCATAGCCCATTTCTTCAGTGCCGTCGACGGAGGTGAGGGCGGATGAATCAGACGTTTGAAGGATTTCGTGAGCTCGTCATGGACTTCCGGAAAGAATGGAGAGGCTCGCTGACGAGGGGCCTGACAGCACCCCGGCAGGAACCATTTATCCAGATGACTATGAGTGGGCTCCTCCGACACAGACCACTCCAAGCCCAGCTCTTCAACCGCCTTAGAGAGGACACGGAATAATTCAATGTCCATCCCTGTTTTGGCATCGCTGGGATCTGTAGATGGCAGAGGGGTGGGGTTGATAGAAGAGCCCGAAATATCCTCTGCGTTTGACGCTGCTAGAGATACCACGGACCCTGGGTGCACCAGCAGCGGAAGATGCGAGCCAGGCCCCGGGCGATGACCTCTCCCCCTCCGCCGCCTCTTTTCGAGATCTCCACCTGGTACCGCTTCGCTCCCCTCCGCGAGGCGGAACGTGACATTGTGATCGTTGGAGACTCCATTGTCCGGCACGTCCGTGCTACGTTAGCTGAAGGTAATGTGCACACTAGGGTTGGGCCGATAGATGATGCCATAGACATCACGATGTTGAGCCGGCATCTGAATACGGATTCACACTTCGGGCACCCCCATCGCGATGTTTCACTGTATACATCGTCTGATGCGAATTTTGTAGACATCGCCCAACCCTAGTGCACACTCACTGTTTCCCTGGTGCTCGTGTTCTCGATGTTTCTGCGCAGATATCCACGGTCCTGAAGTGCGACGAGAGCCCTGGAGCGGTTGTGCTGCACGCTGGGGTTAACGACACCAAGCTGCGGCAGACGGAGACACTGAAGAGGGACTTTAGGAGCCTGATCGAGACGGTGCGCAGCACATCGCCCGCGACGACGATCATCATGTCAGGACCGCTTCCCATGTATCGACGAGGACACGAAATGTTCTGTAGACTTTTGCTTTAAACGAATGGTTATTGTGATGGTGTAAAGAACAGAAACTGCTTTTTGTAAATAATTGGAATCTTTTCTGGGAGCGTCCTAGGCTTTTCGCGCTGACGGTCTGCACCCAAGCAGCGTCGGAGCGGAACTCCTGTCGGACAACATCTCCAGAACGCTACGCTCCATATGACTAGTAAGTCAAATCTCAAATAACTGCCCTGATGTCTTTTGTTCTACCTGCTTAAATTATAGAAGTTCTTGCGCTGTACAATCTATACAGACTGTGTCTGTTCCCCGAATAGTGAGGTCAAAATATAAATTTAATGCAGGATCTAAAAAAAAATCTGATCATGATTAAACCAGAAAAATGCAAAATAAATGAACTAAAACAAATTTTAAAGCTTGGGCTCCTAAACATTAGATGACTCGCACCCAAAGCAGTTATTGTAAATGAAATGATCACAAATAATAGTTTGATGTACTCTGCTTGACTGAAACCTGGCTACAACCAAATGATTATATTGGTCTAAATGAGTCTAGTCCACCAAGCTACTGTTATAAGCATGAGCCCCGTCAGACTGTAGTGCCCATGTAGTGCTAGTCATTTTGTCTAGTTCATGTGTAGTTATGGGTACAGAGACCAGTTGAGATAGATTCAGAAATAACCTGCATCTATCTCAACTGGTCTCTGTACCCATAAGTACACATGAACTAGACGAAATGACTAGCAACATGGGCACTATCTTCTCTAATACATTAGAAGCTGTTGCCCCCATCAAATTGAAAAAGGTTAAGAGAAAAACTTTCTGCGCCATGGTACAACAGTAATACCCATTCTCTCAAGAAAGAAACTTGTAGTCTTGAGCGCAAATGGAGAAAAACTAACTTGGACGTTTTTAGAATTGTGTGGAAAAACAGTATGTCCAGCTATAGACAGGCTCTAAAAGCTGCCAGGGCCGAGCATATCCACAAATTCATAGAAAATAACCAAAACAATCCAAGGTTTTTATTTAGCATAATGGCTCGATTAACAAATAACCAGACTCCACCAGATTTAAAGGGGTCATATGATGCTGCTAAAAATAACATTATTTTGTGTAGTTGGTGTAATGAAATGTGTTTATGCGGTTTAAAGTAAAAAAAAACACATTATTTTCCACATACTGTACATTATTGTTTCTCCTCTATGCACCGCCTTATTGAAACACTTCGATTTTTACAAAGCTCATCGGTCTGAAAAAGCGAGGTGTGCTCTGATTGGCCAGCTATCTAGTGCGTTGTGATTGGCCGAATACCTCAAGCGTGAGACGGAAATGTTACGCCCCTCTCCATACTGTGATGCCCTGTCCGGCCGGAGCGACCAGACAAAAACATTAAAACCCATTACAAACGAGGCATTTGTTGCATCCAGTGGGGACATAATTACTGATTATAATGA
>NW_015539868.1:103261-106444 GCF_001515605.1 Sinocyclocheilus anshuiensis
AAACGATTGGTCTGTGCAAGAAACTGAACAGTATTTATATCGTTTTTTACCTCTGATTCACACAATGTCCGAACTATTCGAACTGTCCTGAGCGCGTTCTCAACAGCAGGCGCCTGACGCGTCTTCTTCTTCTTGCTTTACGGCGGATCGCAGACTTTTAAGTGCATTACCGCCACGTATCTCTCAAATGGACCACTGACACTCCTAATTGAGATTGTAGATAGTGTCAATGGTCCATTTGAGAGATAGGTGGAACAGTTCGGACATTGCGTGTATCAGAGGTAAAAAACTATGTAAATACTGTTCAATTTCTTGCACAGGTTTTGTGTTAAAAATCTTCGTGAAACAAATTCACCTACATCTTAGATGTCCTGGGGGTAAGCAGATAAACATAAAATTTTCATTTTTGGGTGAACTATCCCTTTAAGTGCCAACATACCAAAAAGGTAAACTCATCAAGTCATGAGTAATTTTTACAGCCTCATGGTGTTTCTTGAAAACTCAAAGTTTCCAAATTGTAGATTTTAAATAAAGATTGAAAGAGTTATTGGAAGCTTGATAGTGGTGACATTTAAGTCATGCGACTGTCTGCATCTCATTTTACTTGATCTTAGTGCTGCGTTCGACTCTATAGATCATGACATACTCATAGATCGATGATCGATTTATACAGGTATTCAAGGGCAGGCTTTAAGACGGTTTAGATCCTACCTGTCCGAGCGCTACCACTTTGTTCATTTAAATGGGGAGTCATCTCAATTATCACCAGTAAAATATGGAGTGACACAAGGATCTGTCCGAGGTCCTCTGCTATTTTCGATATACATGTTGCCCCTTGGTAATATTATTAGAAAATACGGGATTAGTTTCCACTGTTATGCCTGATGATACTCAACTATATATTTCAACAAGACCAGATGAAACTTCTAAATTATCTAAGCTAACAGGGTGTGTTAAAAATGTAAAAGATTGGATGACCAAGATGACCAATATTGTTCTAATTTCTAATTGTCTTTCTCATAAGACAGAAATATTACTTATTGGACCAAAAGGACCAAAAACACAGAATCTCTTGGATTACAATTTGCAACTAGATGGATGTACGGTTACTTCCTCTACAGTCAAAAATCTGGGTGTTATATTAGATAGCAACTTGTCTTTTGAAAATCATATTTCCCATGTTAAAAAAACAGCATTCTTCCATCTTAGAAACATTGCCAAGCTACGAAACATGTTATGCTAAAATATTCCCTACAATAACTTTCATTAGAGTGTTATCCTAAAGTTTTCACGACTTCTTCAGTGCCTTTATATTGTCTTAATGGCATAAATTGCCCTCTTTTTAAAAATTATAAGTAGCTATATTACAAGTTGGCTGTTTTCTACAGCATTTTGATGATATTACAAACCATTCAGTGCTCTGTCTGTGCTTTCAGGGTTTCAGCGTAGAGATTAACTCAGGTTAATGGGTTGAACTGGACTCTCACCTTCCATGATGGATATGTGTACGGCTCTCCGGCGGGTCCGCGGGACACTGCTCAGCCGCGGCCCATGCGTGATGGATGGACAGCTTCTGCTGGGCACCAAGCCAGCCCTGTGACCACATACACACTCAGTACTGTATCAACACACCCATTTATCACATTACAGTACATCCTATAACTACAGACATCAGTCAGTCTTACTGGACATGCATGCATGCATACAAAAAAGATGCCACCAAAAGAATGTGACCCACTGTAAGCAATTATACAGTTAATAAAATTGCAGTGTGAGCAATTATACAGTTAACTGATGGGCACTCATGCATACCTGTGTATTTCTGGAGGTTCCCGTTTAATTTTTGCACTCTGTTCCATTACCTCTTTGGCTACTCTTCCACTGAAATGAAACAAAAACAACTGGCGTGTCCAGTTCCCCTTGCTAGAGTGAAATATTTTGGCATAATTTCCCTTATCAAACTAAATACCCATAAATATGCAACTGAAAAGATGCATAAAGACCTCTTTAAGTGGACCAAAACAAACCTTGTTCTTTATTTATACTGTAACCAAAAACTACAATTTATATATTATATTATATTATATTCAATGGAAAAATAGTTTCCATTGTTATACAGATGATACTCAACTATATACTTCAACAAGACCAGATGAAACTTCTAAATGATCTAAGCTAAAGGGTGTGTTAAAAATGTAAAAGATTGGATGACCAATAATTTTCTCATTGTTCTAATTTCTAATTGTCTTTCTCATAAGACAGAAATATTACTTATTGGACCAAAAAAAAACAGTACACAGAATCTCTTGGATTACAATTTGCAACTAGACGGATGTACTGTTACTTCCTCTACAGTCAAAAATCTGGGTGTTATATTAGATAGCATAAATAAATAAATGAATAAATACGTAAATAAATAATTAATTAAATGCTGAAATGTAGAAATACATAAATGAATAAATAAATAATTAAATGCTTAAATAAATAAATGCAGATATGCATAAATGAATGAATGCATAAATAAATAATTTTGTCAAAACTGTCATTTTTCATTTTTAAATTTTTGTACCATTTGTGTTATACTACATTTTTTTTCTACATTCATTTATGTATTTATACTTTATACATCATTTCTGCTTTTATTTATTTTTACATTTATTTATGCATTCCTACATTTCTACATTTATTTATTTCTGTATTTCTGTGTCCGTATGTTAATAAGGTAGGCGGTCCTAACCTCTCTCAATGCAGGATTGGTCAATTAGGCAAACCAGTCAGATCAACCGTCAAGACGAGATAGTTAGCCTTCTAACTATGGCTTCGAATGGGAGACCTGGAATAGCCACGTTCGGGGTTCAGACACACTCTCTCTGTTTAAATCTAGATTAAAGACACATCTCTTTGATCTCTTTGGACTGCAGTACAAGATTATGAGATGCATTATTTGAATGCTTGGCCAAAGAGATGTGTCTTTAATCTAGATTTAAACAGAGAGAGTGTGTCTGAACCCCGAACGTTATCAGGAAGGCTATTCCAGAGTTTGGGAGCCAAATGCGAAAAAGCTCTACCTCCTTTAGTGGACTTTGCTATCCTAGGAACTACCAAAAACCCAGAGTTTTGCAACCTTAGGGAGCGTGATGGATTGTAGCGTGGTAGAAGACTAGTTAGGTACGCAGGAGCTAA
>NW_015539868.1:114940-125345 GCF_001515605.1 Sinocyclocheilus anshuiensis
ATAAACAAGCTACAGGTGGTCCAAAATGAGTCCTTACCAGGTCAAGAAAATATGATTATATTACCCCAATTTTACAGTCTCTGCACTGGCTACCTATTAAGTTCTGTATCAGTTACAAAATATTATTACTTGCCTATAAGGCCCTTAATGGTTTAGCTCCTGCGTACCTAACTACTCTTCTACCACGCTACAATCCATTACGCTCCCTAAGGTCGCAAAACTCTGGACTTTTGGTAGTACCTAGGATAGCAAAGTCCACTAAAGGAGGTAGAGCTTTTTCGCATTTGGCTCCCAAACTCTGGAATAGCCTTCCTGATAACGTTCGGGGTTCAGACACACTCTCTCTGTTTAAATCTAGATTAAAGACACATCTCTTTGGCCAAGCATTCAAATAATGCATCTCATAATCTTATACTGCAGTTATATCTGATCAAATGCACATTATTATTCTTTAGCTTGGGTTAAACAAATACATTTTACTTGGTTGGAACAGCAGCTACGCTAATTATGTCTCTATTTGTTTCTATTGTTTTGCTATGGGATTGACATCCCGTGGTAACTAGGATTTATACAAGCTTCAGTCTGGATGTTTGTATCGTGAAAAGCGTTATACAAATAAACTTAAATCGAATTAAATAGCCAGATGGCCTTGCCCATTCTGGCGGGCTTCATCGCCATAGGTTTGTGCAGCTCTGCTGCCGAGCCATTGGTTCGTTTTTATTTCACTGCATGAACCAATGACCATGCAGTTACACTGCATGATTGAAAAAGGCTTCAGTCATCGGAGAAAAAGGAGTTTTCCCCATAAGCATCTAGCGACGCAGTACGAGTGTAGTATCGAAAGGGAACTCTTCCCGCACTGATCACATGTGTGCAGCTTCTTTTCACTATGAAATGTGAAGTTTAAGACTTTTGATGTTTGTGAATCTCTTTCCACCCTGAGGGCAAGAATTTTTGATTAAACAATCCCTGGAACTTCCCATGAATTTGGCATATTGATCTTCCAGTTGTTATTTTTATTTCTATTATAGGCACAAATCCCAAGATTCTGACACAATATCTCAGATATATACTTAATTTAATGGAAATTATTGATTATAATAAAAATATGGATTATTTTGCATTTATTAGCATTAACCCATTGAATCTCAACCCTATTTCAGCTATTACACAAATTGTAGTTTTGACTGCATTCATCAACCCTGTTACCAAAAGTTTAAAAAATAACTATGAATGACTAACATAATTTAAGTTCAATTGAAGTTGAAGTAAATAGAAATCAGGCTTTGCTCAATTTGAAACGTTCAAAACTTTATCATCACAATTTTGAACAACTTGAACGTTAACGTTTTATGACTTTAACGTTCATTAATCATTCATGAGGGATCAAGAATAAACACAATAATAATAATAACAGGAGAATAAACTAATTCAGAAATAAATGTACAGAATTGTAAGCAGCAAATAACACCCCAGTCGAGCTGAACTTCTTTTAACTCGTCATTTAGTTTAGTTTTTGGTCGTGTTATTAGATTGTTGTTGTTTTTGCATGAAACATGGTTTTTCCAAAACTATGATGAAATAAATTCTGTTATGAGATTCACATCTTGTAGATTTCTATAGTGGTGATGGAGCAGTTTGTTTCAGTCCATTGACACCTGTTTAATGAGCTTTAAGTGGCAGTTTTCACATGATCTGAAGACATAAGCATAATGAATGAGGTGAAAACAGGAACTATTAACATAAAGTCAGCGATGTTAACAGTAACACTTATGAGACAAGCCTTACATGATCATTAGCAGAGATCTCACTTATACGTGTCTGCGGTAGAAATAGTTTATTTGAGTCAGGAACATTGATGTAGGATTATAAAAATCTGCAACGGTTTTATTTCTTACAATCTGAGATGAATAAAGCAGTACATCACAACAAATACAAATCACACTCACTTTTACAGTAGCTTTTCTGTTTTCTTTCTGTGTGGAAGCCCTTTAATTATACCGTACAGGTAAAACACTACACACAGCGGCAAATATACATCCACATTTATCTAAATATAGTCCTTTTCAACAGTTAAGCGTTTGTGCACAGAGGCACCTAATAAAACTGATTTCAGACAGACTTCTGAGGCAGCATAACTTTTGAACGATCTACAACAAAATTGAGAGTTTTGGTGATAGCTAAGTGAACATTTAATTACTACAACAATAATTTATCGCTCGAAATTACATCAAAAGGGGGAAAGGTTGGTCAAAACAAAATGACAACCAGCTTCAGCTTTCAGAGGCCATCTTTTATTTTTAGCTCAACTTGTCAGGAATTAATGAATGCACAGGATTGTGGGATATCTAAGGCAGATAAGGATACATATATGCTGCTTCAAAACTCGATCAGATGAAGTTATCTCTGAAGTTATAGAGTTGCCTTAAAACAATAACACAACAAAATGCAAAATATCTGCAATGCTAGCACGAGCTGATTTTTATGTCATGAGATGAAGACCGTAATTATTAGATTTGTTTGTAAAACTGCATGCTGCTTCGTTGTTCTGACTTGATGATTATATTTACTGATTAGAACCAATCATCCAACATCTAATAACTGAGCTCTATTTTTTTTGCATATTCCCTGAATTTGTCCACTTGTTGTTTCAGCTCTATTGTATACAGTTTTTGCACTACTTTTTATCCTATTTACCTTAAAGCGTTTTCTTTTATTATTATGCTTACATAAGCAGATCATTTAATCAGGGTCTGCACTCATGGTTTAATCTACAGGGTAGGTAATAGGACACACAGAAGCAAAGACCAGGAGATCCGGGCGTATCTTCAGCAGGATTCTTTATTGAAAATGTGATGCACTGTATTTTATAGGCAGTTAAACTTACACACAGCCTCAGAAGTGACTCCTTAAACAAAGCATCGAAAGACAATACAAAAAATTGCTCTAGCAAACCTAGTCCCTAAAGATGATAGTACCCCGAATGGTTTAAACAAGAGAACTAGAGGCATTTAAACGTTCACACATAGTTTGACTCTCACTGGAAACTACTGAATCTAATCACTAAACTTCATCATGTTGAAGGACCAATACAGTGTCGTTCACCTTAGCTTTTCATGTGACGTTAAATCAAGACACAAGATCAGTGAATCTTAAACTCATTCTTACATCTGTTTTCCCACAACACCCAGCCATAAAACAATAGTGAGGCTTGTCCTTTGTACAAACTTCCCCACGTTTCTTCAGGTATAATGCTCGTTCTTTTACTGTATTGATCAGTTAAATGGATGTTGTCCACAGTGAGAATGCAGATGTAACTTAAGAGTGTGAAACATGTGGCTTGTCTCTATTGTGGATTTTCATGTGCCCCTTAAGGTGGTCTTTTTTTACAAAACTCTTCCCACATTTATCACATGTGTGCGGTTTCTCTCCGCTGTGGATCATCATATGTGTCGCCACTCCGCACACTAAAACTCTTTCCACACAAAGAACACGCGTGTGGCTTCTCTCCAGTGTGGATCTTCATGTGAACATTAAGGGCTCCTTTTTGTGCAAAACTGTTCCCGCACTGATCACATGTGTGAGGTTTCTCTCCAGTGTGGATTGTCATGTGTATCTTCAGGTGGTCTTTTTGTGCAAAACTCTTCCCACATTGATCACATGAGTGTGATTTCTCTCCTGTGTGGATTGTCATGTGTTTCTTAAGGTTTACTTTTTGTGTAAAACTGGTCCCACATTGATCACATGAGTACGGTTTCTCTCCAGTGTGGGTTTTCATGTGACTCTTAAGGTGGTCTTTTCGTGTGAAACTCTTCCCGCACTGATCACATGAGTACGGCTTCGCTCCAGTGTGGATTTTCATGTGTATCTTCAGGTTGTCTTTTCGTGTGAAACTCTTCCCGCACTGATCACACGTGTGCATCTTCTCTCCACCATGAACCCTCGTGTGAAGTTTAAGACTTTTTGTGTTTGGGAATCTCTTTCCGGTCTGAGGGCAATCATTTTTGGCTGCCCTAAATGACTTTTCTTCAGTTTTGACATGATGATTTTTCTCCTCTCCTTCACTCTCCTCGATCTGTTCCATCAAGTCTAAAATAAGAACAAAACTTTTATTTTTATCCATCTATTCTCCAAACCACTCATGGGGGATTTTATTTTCTGTATATCATCCATTTAAAATTAAAGGGAAATGAAAAAGTGAACTCGAATGTAACACCAGAACACAGACAATTGCAATACAATAGTACAGTGGATTTTGACTACATTTTAATAAACAAGTATATGTCCCTGGAACTTTTCATGAATTAGGCACATTGATCAGTTGTTATTTGTAAAACAATACAGGCACAAATCCATATTTTAAAATTAATGAAAACAATTTAAATTAACCATTTTAGCATTAGCACTGACCCACTGAATCTCAATCCAATCTCAGCTTTTACACAAACTGTAGTGAAAGTGAAAGTTTCCCAACACTGTTCCTGGAGGCACACCAACACATTTTCCAACCTTTCCTAATCAAACACAGCTGAATCAACTCGTCAGCTCGTCAGTAGGAGACATGTCCAGGAGACATCCAAAGTAAGGGAGACATCCAAAATGTGCAGTGTTGGTGTGCCTCCAGGAACAGGGTTGGGAAACACTGATATAACCCATCCAAGTGAACACACACGGCAGTACAGTGGTTCCCAATCCTGGTCCTGGAGAACCCCCAACACTGCACATTTTAGATGTCTCCCTATTTAAACACACCTGATTCAACTCATCAGCTCATTAGTGAAGACTCCAAGACCTCAAATGTGAGTGTCAGATAAGAGAGACACCAAAAACGTGCAGTGTTGGGGGTTCTCCAGGACCAGGATTGGGAACCACTGCAGCAGTAAGTAGTGAACACACACCCGGAGTAGTTTTGACTGCATTCATCAACTCTTTTACCAAAAGGGTAAAAAATAACCATAACTGACTTCTATAATTTAAAATAAACTTAAGTTCATTACAAGTAAATATAAATGATATTTTACTTAATTTATTAAATTTTCAAAAACGTATATAGATGTAAATCAAATTCCGGAAATCTGGATTTTTCTCACACCTCCTTTCATTGACCATTTGTTGAAAATAAAAAAAGACAGAAAAGAACATTTCAGTTTTAGACTCCAGTTTGTACCCAGTTCATAGAAAGTGTCCTGTGTATTACTTGATATTTTAACTAAATATGAAATAACATCTCACAACCCATATGACTTTTCATACTACAAATATAACGACTTTAATGTTCATGAATCATTAATGAGGATTCAAAAATGAACACCAACCTCTTTGTTCTTCAGTCTCTTCGTGTTCCATTCTGCAGGATTCTGGATCTCTCTGATAGATTAAAGTAAAAGTTCACATTCTATGAGTTTTTGATTTTATTTGCGAGTCGATATAATATAAACCTTAACCTCTTCTTATCATAAGAACAAACTAACAAAGACATAGATGAATACACAAATATAAATAAAATAAATCAAATATAAGAATATATGAATAAAACAGAAGAATAAACTGATTCAGAAGTAATTGTACAGATGTGAAAGCAACAAAAACACTTCAATTAGTTGAACTGTAGTTGGTTTCAGTCTGTTTACAGCAATGTAATGAGCTTTAAGTGGCAGTTTACAGCTGATCTGAAGACATCAGTGTCATGAATGAAGGTGAAAACAGGAACTATTAACATTAAATCAGCACTTCTGACAAGCTTTACATGATCATCAGCAGAGATTTCACTGTATTCACACTTTATTTCATTGTTTAGAAACAGCATTCAAGCAATCAAGACATGCTAAAAGTGTTTGAAACTACTCTATACTTTATTATTATTTCTAACAATATGAGACATAAAAATACGTGTCAAAACAAATACAAACACACTCAAAGCAAATGAGCATGGTCACAGTATTTTTCTGCCTACTTTTTGTGTGGTCTCTGTATGGTCATTAAACCCTAACAAGGGCAAGACCATAAACAAACGTCAGAAAAATAATTAATTGCTATTTTCCATCTTATTGGGACTCAAATAATACAATTTCATTATTTATTTATTATTATTATTATTTTTTCATTTTTTTTTTCAGGATACGTCGCCCCTTTGTGGCTATAAATTCACAAAAAAAAACAGAATACTTGTAACAATATTTTAAACTATCGTAAAACATTTTCACATAATGTACAGCTTTTACAACACAGAGGAAGATGCCCCATTATTAACAACAGTGCATTTACTCTTCAGTTGTAGCATCATTAGATATAAGCACGTTGATGCATCAGCTAAAGAGTTATTATAGAAAATAAAAAGGAACATTTTCTCATTTACGTGTCATAGCACATGTACTTACAAAATATCAAAATTACCTTTGATATCATTCTTATTCATATTTATATAAGTGTCGTTAATGTACATGTAATTAATGTAATGTATTAAATCAACTATTTTATTTAAAATTGTGTAATTTAACAACCAATGGCAGCCAGAAAGGTACATTTATTCTATTAATAATTACATGTTAGCTACACATCCAAACTGAATGATTTCACAATCAAAAATTAAAATGTGGGGCAGAGGGTTTATGGAGGCAGAAAAGTCCGTAAACTATTCTCTGAAATCAATGAGCACAGATTGTTTGTAGCTGCATGATTGTCTATTTTACGATCTTGTTTCTGACGCGTTGTTTGTATTTGAATAGATTGACAATAATACGCAATGGCCATACTTTCAAAAATACACTTGGATATTCCAATCCATTTACTGTCTCCTTTTTGATTCAAAAATTCAAAGAGCAACAAACAATAAAGACATTTTAAAAAAGCATCTAACTACTAAATCCATCGCGACGGCCAAAAAGTTTGTTTGATCTTCTTCATGTCCGGTCACGATGCCGACAATCTCTCACTGAATAAGAAAATTGTATAAAGTTAAGATAGTGATTAAAATTGTTATTTTACTCATGTTATTTTTGCATGTCAATACTTGCATTTTTTTCCTTGTTTACATTTTCTGCGGTAAATTAAACTCACAACTACAGGACACCAGTAGTGCTAATGACATTATAATACCTAAACATTCGTCCAGTGCTGTAATACACAGAGAAAACAGTCATTAGTGTAATCTGAATATAATACAGTTTAAACTTGTTTTAAAAAAGTGTCATGCTGGTCTCACCTCTTCAGAGAAACATAAGCATGTGTTTAAAGGAAGTTTGGGTGGGACAAACTGAAATGCTTGTCCTTTTTAAAAAACAAAACATCAAAAGTTTTCTCAAATGCACTTGAAGGCATCACCAACAAAACTGCAATAGTTAACTCAAGCAAAAATAAGCATAGCAGTATTATGGCCTCTTGTGGCTGTGAACAAGAAACATGGATGCCACAGCCATTTTCTAACAATGTAAAGATGCATGACACCAGGCATTTTTATTGCTTTTCTCTTTCTTCTTCTGTTTCTTATTGTCTTTTTCTTGTCTCCTTTGCAAACCTTCTACAATTAAATCACTCAGGACAATTGCTTGTGATTGACTGCATCTATTGCATTGGATACAACAATATAAGTGTCGTTAATTTACATGTCATTGTAATGTACTAAATCAACTATTGTATTTAAAATTGTGTTTTGACCATTTAGATTTATGATTTACCAAACAAAGGCAGACAAATCCGAATTTCATTAAAAGATATTAATCTGAAAAAACATTTGGTGGCCGGCTGCAGTATAACCCGCCCTCTCTGTGTAAACGAATGGGATGTGAGTCAAAAAATAAAATAAAAATCTAATTACACATCAAATAACTTTTTCCCAAAGATGTTTTCTATCATTGCTATGAAAACAGGGTGTGGTGTCATGATTGTGTGCTTGTGATTGGGTCTGTCGGGAACAATTTCTTACGCAGTATTCACGGGAAGAGAGCTTGGTTACTCCCTGGAAAATGTTGTATTTCTAATAAAAATAAACTAAGATTCTACATAATGTCTATCCAGCCAAATCCCAAATTGATGTAGGCCTATCTGCAAAGTTGAGGAGGAAACTTTGCTTCATCCACAAGTCTTTCTGGGAAAATGTAAGTTGTTATCTATCTCCTTTAATAAAATGTGATTCTGAAATATTTTTCTTTATTTTTTTTCTGGCAGTGACCATGCTATTGATCTTGTTGTTCATTTCTTTGTTGCATTGTGCATTTTTTATTCACAGAAACAAATTTCAAGACTGCCTATAAGTGATGTCTTTCTTGCTGAGATTTCCCTTGTTGTCCTTAAATTACAAAATCCTGCGGGGAGATGGCCATTGATAATTTACATGAGGATGATCACATTTACATGCCTCCTAAACACGAAGTGAAGAATATAAGTAATCTGGATTCAGTCAGATTTCAATTTCACCTCGGTAATAGTAACACAAGACCTTTTGTTGTTTTCGAAAGTTCAAAAACAAGATGTGCTTATAGGTTTAGTTTCAGGTGCAGTGTGTGATGACAATCTGAGACTAAACCTTCAGTCTGATAGTAGTCTATTTATATAAATCAGATCATTTTTGAGAATGCAGTGATTATGATCGTGCCGTCGCTTTCTGTAGAAACCTTCTCATAACAGGAAGAAGGTTATCAGATATTTTTGTGCTCTGCTGAAGCCACTAAACTACCAGTCAGCCTTCAAAAATGTTCCTGTGGAGCTTGTTGTCTTGTGTTATGTGCTCAGGGTGAGTGTAGTTTTTATATTAATTCTGCTCCTAATGAATGGGTTTTGTGTTTATTGAAGAAGCACATGGACGAATCTCTTGGATAGCTGGTATCTCTCATGGATCTTTTTATATAAATATATTGCAGATGTCAAGGCAAAAGAAATAAAGATAGTATCGGTGATAGAAGGAGATTCTGTCACTCTTCATTATCATGCTACGAACATTGAGAGAAATGATCACATACGGTGGACTTTTGAATCTGATAACTGGCACATAACCTATAAAGACAGCATCTTTCCATCTGATGGCGCTGGTGGGAGATTCAGAGGCCGAGCGAAGCTGCATCCGACTGGATCTCTGACCATCACAAACATCAGATTCAGTGACTCTGGATATTATACAGTGTCCACCAGCAGCTCCTTGCGGGGGATATTCAGAGTTTTTGTCTATGGTGAGTCACACTGGGTCTCATTCACTAATAATTGCTTGGATTATTTCGTATTTGTACACACAGCAGAACTTTTCTGGAAAAATCTCTTCTTAATTCACAACACACGTGCGTATGCACAAGAATTTGTTCTTAACCTCGTTCGAATGTTAGTGAATTTGGAGTAGTCTAAATGAGCAGCCTCTTGTACAAGGTTAGTCATTTGCATAAAACACGCCCAAACTATCTCCATATAAGGCCTTTCTGCACAACCTTCCCTTTACATCGTACATAAAATATGCATAATTTAACACATTTATAAGGCCACTCAGTGTGTGTGTGCTCTTTTTTGCATATCTGTAGTTTCAGTTGTTAGTGAATGAGACCCACTGTCTTCTTAACCTTTATTTTTCTTATTTCTCATTATTTTCCCATACTGTAAATTAATCTCTCATCGCTGCTTAATTTATTTTGTTTTAAAGCACCTGTTTCAACACCCGTCATCACTACAAACACACAAACCAAAGAGAGTCAAACTCCAAGTGATCGAGATGAGTCCCACCTCATCATGCTTCCCTCGTCTCTTCCAGCTCGTCTGCCTGTACCTGAGATGATCAGTAACTCTTCAAACTGTTCATGGTCATCAGGATCATCAGTGTCCAGATGTTCACTGCTGTGTTCGGTGGTGAACGTGAGTCACGTGACTCTCTCCTGGTTCAGAGGAAACGGTTTATTGTCCAGCATCAGTGTGTCTGATCTCAGCATCAGTCTCTCTCTACCTCTGGAGGTGGAATATCAGGATAACAACACCTACAGCTGTGTGCTCAACAATCCCATCAGCCACCAGACCACACATCTGGACATCAGTCAACTCTGTCAACCATGTGAAGGTACATTGTACTAGGGACAGTAATGCATTAAGAAAATCTCTGAAAAAATACATTTTACTAATAATATTTCAAAATATTTTACCTCCGTTTTGCTTTTGGTTAGTTCATGAGCACGATCTTGATTCAGCATTTTTATTTTCTTCTCTCAGGCTCTGCTGTCCACTGCTGTAGTTTTACTGAAGCTGTGATCCGATTGGTCCTCTCTGCTCTGGTGGGCGTGGCTACTGTTGTTATATTGGTTGATCACTTCAGATCCATGAAAGCTGAATCTGAGGGAACAGACATTACCATCAGTTCCTCAATAATAAATCATATATTCTTCCATATGGTCACTAGGTAGGGCAGTTAATGTAATGTATATCAATGTTACATATATAT
>NW_015539868.1:126564-166209 GCF_001515605.1 Sinocyclocheilus anshuiensis
GATCCGATTGGTCCTCTCTGCTCTGGTAGGCGTGGCTACTGTTGTTATATTGGTTGATCACTTCAGATCCATGAAAGCTGAATCTGAGGGAACAGACATTACCATCAGTTCCTCAATAATAAATCATATATTCTTCCATATGGTCACTAGGTAGGGCAGTTAATGTAATGTATATGTAAACAAAGCAGAGCTGCTTATGAACAGCAGTGATACAGTGTTTCCTTGGTTACTGCTGTAAACAAAGCAGAGCTGCTTATGAACAGCAGTGATACAGTGTTTCCTTGGTTACTGCTGTAAACAAAGCAGAGCTGCTTATGAACAGCAGTGATACAGTGTTTCCTTGGTTATCACTGTAAACAAAGCAGAGCTGCACTTATGAACTTTAATATTCATTATACAGAGGCAAGATGAAAAGAAAAAAAATACCATCTAAACTTTTCTAAAGACAGTAAGTTCCCCTCAGACATACATTCATATAAACTCCTACCCCTAATTGAATCGCGATTTTTTTGGCATCTCGATCGATTTTCAACCGGCTCGCGGTTAATCGTTACATCCCTAGAACTTAGCTAGTCTGCTTGTGTAATGAAGCTGTATAGTGCTCCTGACAGAGCTCTCGTTGTTAAAGGGACCAGCACAATTTTCATATTAACGCTATGCATTACTTTAATTTTGTTCAAACGGTGACAGCATGAAATAAATCTACAAGTTTAGAAAACAAAACACTATAAGTTACAGTTCTGAACTGTGTCTGGTTATGTATTATAAATCCATAGTAGTAGAGCAGGAGAAGAATTGGAGATAGCCTGCATGCTGTGATCTGTGATGTTTTATGAACAGATATACACTTAATGTTAAAATGTTTGCAAGTGTTGTGTGTTCCTTTTTGTATCTTTTACAACATGTACAGTGACTAAAACAAGTCTTTTACCACAGTAAAGTGACTTTTACTTGCGATACTTGACTGTTTGCTTTTATTTTCATTGCCTCTCTTTAAACAGTTTTTCTCAAAATTCTGTTCCTGAAAATCATGGTGATCAGCCAGCTTCAGATAGCCATAACTTTTGTTACGTTCAAGCTATGGACGAAATAAAAACAGTTTTGGAAATGGCTTGAACCCAGCTTTTATACAGCTATAATAGGTAAAATTTCACCATGTGGTGGGTTTTCCTACATTGCATCACATGCAAACATGATTGTGTTGCGCCTTTTTAGAAATGCCCTATTTGCAGTTGCATTTTGTCAGGTATGGTTAATTTGCTCAACGTGTCCAGTGTCATGAAGAAAACTAATGGTGTTTGACTGGTCATATGATCGACGAGGTTACCCGCTCTGTGTAAAATGAAACTTTAAGAGAATCACAAATGATATACAATCCAAGATTGATAACAGAAGCAATCACAAGAATAAATGCTCAGAAATATTTGCAAGGGCAAGACAAGACTTTGCAAAGGCTGAATAAAAAGAGCTGCTTAAATAGTCCAGGTAATAGGTAACAGGTGCAAGGGTGATCAGTTCCAGGTACATGGGCTTATGGGAGATGGAGTTCGAAACGGGTAACTAATATTCTGGTGATGGCGCCCTCTGGTGGTGAGAGGGAGGAACCACGGGAGCTTGTAACAGGGTCATGACTTGCCTACTCCTTTTCACTTTTACTCGAGTAGAAAAGTATTAGATTTTTAATGTATTTGCGTATTAATCGATGACTGTTTATTTATATTTTAAATAGTTATATATTGATTCATTTTATATTCTGTATTTTATATATTTTTTTATTAGGTATTTTTTAATTATTGTGAATTGTCAAGTAGCCAGCACTGGTCAGTAAGGAAAACTAGTGCATGCAGATACATAATATGAATTGATCTGCAAATAAGAAAATGTTTTACTGTATTACCAAAACCTGTCATACATTATCAAAACATTAAATATATGAATATATTAATTTAGGTTACTGATACTTCATGTGTGTAAACAAGTGGGGGACAATGTAAAAACAGACATCACACAGGGCAACATTTTGAGAAGAACCTTATGCAAACATACAAGTTTTATATCTAATATGTGCTATGCCAGCAGAGAAGCTGCATGGGCATTAATATGTGCTATTTTAACTTCATGTTTAGTTTATCTAAAACACAATCTACCCCCTTCAGATGGTAATACACAAATATGGACATGTCCACATTCAAGCATTTCATACAGTGGCAGTCATGACCACTCATATGATCTTCATTTACTATAATAAATCTTTAAACTTGGCAAAATAGTTGCCAACATAATTGATAACATAACACTTATTATACGGACACTTCACATTTAATATTATTAGATGATATGTTAATTGTATTTAATAGATTACACCTTCAATAAACCATTTGCAATTTGTTTGTACCATTGGCATATTCAGAATTTTAATTGTGGGATGAGGGCAATCTTAAAATGAGAGGGCCGATCTATATTACATGTAGACTATAATGTCTATATTAAAGGTGCGCATTTTCAAGTGTTTGTGCAGAGTGTGGAAGCTGAACAGCAGCCGGTTTGCGATCACTTGCACTTAAAATACTCCGTCTTTTTTGGTCATACAGATAAGAATAATTACATCGTTCGAATCTGTTAAGGGTCTACATTTGTTTGTGTACACTCACAATAACAACTAAACGTTGTGCTCTGTAAAATAATAAAACCAAACAGGATACTATTTCTGCGGTCTCGGTCTGATGACATCACAGACATGAGAAATATATCTAGTATAGAACACGAAATGTTTTAATAATGAACCATTCAAATAGAAAACAAATATTCTCAGATTATTTCATCCGTATGAAACGTGTATATTGTCAATCTATCAGAGTAATAAACTCAACCATTCCTTTTTCTTTTTTTTTCATTTGAAGCAATTGGAACCGGGGGAGGCGAATATGCAAATAAGGGGCTATGCCACTGGTGTGTACAGCGTTCCCTTTCGAAAGGGAACTCTACGCTGCGTCCTCTAGAGGGTGCTAGGGGAACGCCTTCGGCATGACCGGTGTCTGAAGCATTAGTCTAAACACGACAATGAACTTGACATTGGCAGGCGGCAGCCCATGACCTCATAACTGGTGCTGCCGAAAGTATAAAAGGGCACCTGTGAATTACGTCATCCTCTTTCTTGTCTTCAGGAGATCGTCTGTTTGTTCATGAGTTAGAAGCAAGCGCGTTTTAGCTCCTGAGGGAGCAGAATGCACGCATTGAAAGGGTTTTTCTCAACGAAGCTCCGTTTGCGATGTCCCTATTCTGGAGGGATGTGGGGCGCGCTTTTGGGTGGAATGTTTAGAGCTAATTTTTTGCGATGCGTTCACCTCTGATCTAGCACTCTCTCTCGGGGTTCGGAAGCCCTCACTGCGGTCTCTTCCCCCTCCGAGTGAGAGCTCGCTGCTGCTAACTTCCTCCGATGAGGTTGATATTGTTAGCATTAATACTGCTTTTAGATCGCTTGTTTTTCTCTCGCTACATCATGTGTGGGGATACACGCGATTTATGAGTGGTTTGTCTGGGAGCGGCTCTCGTGGATAGAAGCTCTTATGGAATATAGAATCGAGCGGCTCGAATCTCGCATTGCCGCGGCAACGTGTGCGTTATGGGTCTGCAACAAAATTAATGCGTTGTAAGCTGTTATTCACGATTCTTTTATGTTGCATATATTTTGATGATTTTCAGCTTAACATCCAGACCGTGTTTCACTTGTTTGGTCGTTTGGCTGCATTTAATTATGAGGAATTAAATGATGTGTAGTCATCTGGCTTTAAGAAGCTAAGATATCTATATTGGTCGAGCAGAAGGATAGGAGCTCCGCCCCTACAAGCTCAGCCATTTACTGTGAGCATCGTCAGGCCTCCTCTCGCTACAGAGAGTATCTTATTGAGGCCTCCGCTTGCCAGAGCACCGCTAGGACAGGATCTGTGAGTTGTAGGTTCTATGTGAGCATCCTTACAAGATGTCCTGAGGATGGAGTGTAGTTAGGCCTCCACTCGTTTAGAGAGTCATCATGTTGAGGCCTCCGCTCCAAGAGCTCGACCAATTACTACGAGCGTCGTCAGGCCTCCTCTCGCTACAGAGGGTTATTTATTGAGGCCTCCACTCGCGAGAGCTTCGCTAGGACAGGATCTGTGAGTTGTAGGCTCTCTGTGAGCCTCCTTACAAAATGTCCTGAGCATGGAGTGTAGTTAGGCCTCCTCTCGTTTAGAGAGTCGTCATGCTGAGGCTTCCTCTCGCTACAGAGGGTTATTCATTGAGGCCTCCACTCATGAGAGCTCCGCTAGGACAGGATCTGTGAGTTGTAGGCTCTATGTGAGCCTCCTTACAAGATGTCCTGAGCATGGAGTGTAGTTAGGCCTCCTCTCGTTTAGAGAGTCATCATGCTGAGGCCTCTGCTCCTAGAGCTCGGCTAATTACTGCAAGCGTCGTCAGGCCTCCTCTCGCTACAGTTATCTATTGAGGCCTCCGCTTGCGAGAGCTCCATTAGGACAGTATCTGTGAGTTGTAGGCTCTATGTGAGCCTCCTTACAAGATGGCCTGAGCATGGAGTGTAGTTAGGCCGCCTCTCGTTTAGAGAGTCATCATGCTGAGGCCTCTGCTCCTAGAGCTCGGCTAATTACTGCAAGCGTCGTCAGGCCTCCTCTCGCTACAGCTATCTATTGAGGCCTCCGCTCACAAGAGCTCCATTAGGACAGTATCTGTGAGTTGTAGGTTCTATGTGAGCCTCCTTACAAGATGTCCTGAGCATGGAGTGTAGTTAGGCCTCCTCTCATTTAGAGAGTCATCATGTTGAGGCCTCCGCTCCTAGAGCTCGGCCAATTACTGCGAGCGTCGTCAGGCCTCCTCTCGCTACAGAGAATTATTTATTGAGGCCTCCGCTTGCCAAAGCTCTGCTAGGACAGCGTCGGTGAGTTGTAGGCTCTATGTGAGCCTCCTTACAAGATGTCCTGAGCGTGGGGTGTTAGTTAGGCATCCTCATGTTTAGAGAGTCGCCATGCTGAGGCCTCCGCTCCTAGAGCTCGGCTATTTACTGTGAGCGTCATCAGGTCTCCTCTCGCTACAGAGGGTTATTTATTGAGGCCTCCACTTGCCAAAGCTCTGCTAGGACAGCGTAGGTGAGTTGTAGGCTCTAGGTGAGCCTCCTTACAAGATGTCCTGAGCGTGGGGTGTTAGTTAGGCATCCTCATGTTTAGAGAGTCGCCATGCTGAGGCCTCCGCTTCTAGAGCTCAGCTATTTACTGTGAGCGTCGTCAGGTCTCCTCTCGCTACAGAGGGTTATTTATTGAGGCCTCCGCTCACCGTTTAGAGAGTCGTCATGTTGAGGCCTCCGCTCCTAGAGAGCTCCACTAGGACAGGATCTGTGAGTTGTAGACTCTATGTGAGCCTCCTTACAAGATGTCCTGAGCATGGAGTGTAGTTAGGTCTCCTCGCATTTAGAGAGTCGTCATGTTGAGGCCTCCGCTCCTAGAGAGCTCCACTAGGACAGGATCTGTGAGTTGTAGGCTCTATGTGAGCCTCCTTACAAGATGTCCTGAGCATGGCGTGTTAGTTAGGCCTCCTCATGTTGAAGTCTCCGCTCCTAGAGCTCGGCTAGCATTAGGCTCTCTGTGAGCCTCTTTGGCCTCCGCTCCTTAGAAGTTCTGGTCTATAGAAAATAGTCGTTGCTGGTGCAGGGGTGAAGACTCCATGAGTCTCGTCTTGACTCAGCCAATAAGGCACTCATCCCTTCAGCATGGCGGCGTTAGTAGCACCCTCTAGTGGACACAGCGTAGAGTTCCCTTTCGAAAGGGAACGTCTCAGGCTACGCATGTAACCATGGTTCCCTGAGAATAGGGAACGAGACGCTGCATCCCTTGGCCATGCTTCAGGCATCCCTGCATACATCTCCTTCAGACAAGAAGTGGATGACGTAATTCACAGGTGCCCTTTTATACTTTCGGCCACACCAGTTATGACGTCATGGGCTGTCGCCTGCCAATGTCAAGTTCATTGTCATGTTTAGACTCATGCTTCAGACACCGGTCATGCCGAAGTCGTTCCCCTAGCGCCCTCTAGAGGACGCAGCGTCTCATTCCCTATTCTCAGGAAACCATGATTACATGCGTAACCTGAGACGTTTTCATGCATGTATGGCCTAAGTTTTTGTTGTATTTACACCATTCTGACCACCAGGTGTCAGACACCAGCGTGTGACATTTCGAGCACATCTAAGCACTGAATCAGTGCTTCGCAAAATGGTTCAGTAGTTCAAAGTTTCCAAAAGCGTTGTTTCTCCCATCACTACATAAAAAGTGAAATAAATACAAAATGAACAGAACCAAATGATTTGAACAGACTTGAACAAAAACATCTCAGGTTACGCATGTAACCATGGTTCCCCGAGAATAGGGAACGAGACGCTACAAGAGCGTTCCCCTAGCGCCCTCTAGAGGACGCAGCGTGGAGTTCCCTTTCGAAAGGGAACTATGACAACTGACTGACCAATAGACCAACAGCAGGTTAAGCAGAAAAAACCTCGATCAGACACAAGGGAACCATAGGGCTGTATATACACATGAACTAATAAATTACCAAGAAACACCTGAAAACAATCAAAACAGGAACATAGGGGACATAAACAGTTAACAATATTATGTACAGGAATACTCATCAAAAAGACATGAAGTAGAACATGAAACATGATAACATAAATTAATGTTCATGTTGTATGCAATTAGTTCAAATTACAGTAATATTCCCTGCTATTTATTTAATGCATTTCAGCTCCTCTGCCAGCTCCTAAAATCACCAGAATGTCACCATCAAGCTCAAAATGTTCCAAACTGTGTTGAGTGACAACTGTTGCATCCCCCAGAAAGGTTACAAATCTCTCCGGGTACAAAGGAAACAGATTATTATCCAGCACCAATGAGTCTGGTCTCAACAAAACTATCTCTCTACCTCTGAAGACTGAGTGTCTGGATGATTTCTACAGCTGTGTGGTCTCAGATTCATTCACCAACCACACTACACATCTCAACTGGATGCTTTGAGGGTGTGATTTAACTCAACATTTCTAAGTTTTATTTAATTAAAAAAACAAACTGACAGATACCAAGGGCCTCATACAGTATAAGTACTGTATGCATAACTTGGCATCAAAACATAGAGTCATCGACACGTCAGGATTTATAAAACATGTACTTGGAGTAAAAATAGGCTAGAGTGAGCCTGACATACACTTAGCCTATGTGATCAATTAAAAAAAATAAATAAATACTAACCTGTGTTAAGCATGAACAACAATTTCACGAGTGTGATATAAACTTCATTCAATAGTGAGATGGCATCTGCTGTGCTGTAATCTATGTTACCTGTAAAATAAGGCAAGCGCAATTTGAGCTCTGTATTCCTAGACCTTTTTTGCAAGACTAAATTCTGTTGGCTGAAAGTCACTCTCTGCACATTTAATAATGAGTCACTTTTGATGTGAACACTGTTACCAAAAATATTATTGTACTATTATTTTAGCATTTTGTAGAATATTGTAGCAGACAAGGTGGTGTTATCGAGCTAATAAACATAGTTTTCATGAACCGATATCTACATAACACGACAGACCAAGTAACTAATTACAGTTGTGACAAGATGAAGGTGTAGTGTTTGCATACTTTGTCATAGATGAAAAGATTTATGTGCATTATTTGTTTTCATGAAACAACAGAAAAATGTTAATACAGTTGATACAGTGCCTGAATGTACAAGAATAATTAGTTTATACTATTTAAATACCAATAAAGTGGATGGATTTAGGCTATATATTTCTATCAATTTTATTTTGATAAACATGACACAATGTAACATTATGGTTATATGAAAATAATTTTTGCTGTCATAAAAACAAATTCATCAGCATCAGCTGAGCTGAATGTCTCAGAATAAAGACGAAACACATGTGATTGTTGTCGTATCTGAATCTGACCAATCGTGAAATAGCTGTTTTGTCATCAGAGCTCGTGCAGTCAAAGCTGGAGAAACTGCCCTTTTTAATGCTGTATTTATTCAGTTCCACAAGAACAAGAGGTATTGCATATTCGTATTATCACATGTGACCCTGGAACACAAAAGCAGTCTTAAAACCAGTTAAACTCTGCGGACCCGGATACGGGTCCAAAATGACGTTAAAAATGTTTATGCTTAATTTACATAGCCTTCCTTATATGGTATCAGCCCATATATGGGTTCAAAAAACAAAAGTGTTGCGTTTATAATTTTTTTCAGTGTATATCAGGTAATTAACCCTAACAAGGGCAAGACCATAAAGAAACATCAAAAAAATTATTATTTGCTATTTTCCATCTTATTGGGACTCAAATAATAAAATTTCATGATTTTATTTTATCTTATTTTTCAGGATACGTCGCCCCTTTGTGGGTATAAATTCACAAAAAAACAGAATACTTGTTACAATATTTTAAACTATTGTAAAACATTTCCCCATAACGTACAGCATTTACAACACAGAGGAAGATGCCCCATTATTAACAACAGTGCATTTACTCTTCAGTTGTAGCATCATTAGATATAAGCACGTTGATGCATCAGCTAAAGAGTTATGTAAATGAGAAAATGTTCCTTTTTATTTTCTGTGTCATAGCACATGTACTTACAAAATATCAAACTTACCTTTGATATCATTCTTATTATTATTTATATAAGTGTCGTTAATTTACATGTAATTAATGTAATGTATTTAATCAACTATTCTATTTAAAATTGTGTTTTGAATAATTTAACAACCAATGGCAGCCAGAAAGGTACATTTATTCTATTAATAATTACATGTTAGCTACACATCCAAACTGAATGATTTCACAATCAAAAATTAAAATGTGGGGCAGAGGGTTTATGGAGGCAGAAAAGTCCGTAATCTTACTATTCTCTGAAATCAATGAGTACAGATTGTTTGTAGCTGCATGATTGTCTATTTTACGATCTTGTTTCTGACGCGTTGTTTGTATTTGAATAGATTGACAATAATACGCAATGGCCATACTTTAAAAAATACACTTGGATATTCCAATCCATTTACTGTCTCCTTTTTTATTCAAAAATTCCAAACAGCAACAAACAATAAAGACTTTTTTTTAAAAAGCATCTAACTACTAAATCCATCGCGACGGCCAAAAAGTTAGTTTGATCTTCTTCATGTCCGGTCACGATGCCGATTCAACAACATAAATACCTTCTGCGCTCTCTAGTGTCTTGAAGGAAAACTACACAACTGAAAATGCCTCCTACAACATAATGCATCTCTTGAACCTGAGCTTTACCCGTTTTAATAACAATCTCTCACTGAATAAGAAACATTAATATAGCAGCATGTCCATATGAATATAAATATAGTTTGATTTTCTAATAAGTATATTCATTGCAATAATTCCAGTCAGTAGGCTATATATGTCACATTTGTTTAGATAGTGTTTCGTTTTGCCTGCTTTGATGCATATCAGTGCATATTTGTAATTTATTTGTCATCAATGGTTGCCACCGGAAAATGTATAACCACCTTAGAGTGTAACATTGTTTACATGGTCCTAGATCTTAGAAAAAAGTAATAAAACGTTACATTTTCAGTTTTGTTAGAGAATCAATCTAATATAATATAAACATCCCATTCCATTTTTATTATTAAAAAAACTAAACAAAGAAATGCACATAAATACCACATGAAAATGCAAATATATGTAAAGTATGAAAAAATAAAACAGAAATAAATGTACAGATTTGTAAGCAACAAATAGCACATACCCCAACTGAGTGCAACATCATATAGCTGAATTTTTGTTTATTGATTTTTAGATTTTTGTTGTTTTATATGAAACATGATTCATCAAATAATGAAATAAATGCTGTTAGGAGATTTATAGATGAATTATGCATATCATGTAGTTTGCCTCAGTCTGTTGACACGAATGAAATGAGCTTTAAGTGGGTGTTCTGAAGACATCAGCATAATACATGAGGTGAAAACAGGAACTATTGTCATGTAATATGAAGAGATTTGAGCAGATCTGTTAATGGTGACACTCCTGAAACAAACCTTACAGGATCATCAGCAGAGTTATCACTTTATTCTGAATGTTTACGGTAGAAACAGATTGAGTCAGGATATAAGCTGAAAGACAACGCCACTATTCCATAATAAAATTATTTCTCACAAAAGAATAAAATGTAAATAATACATCATTACAAATGACACTATCTTTAATTAAAACCGTTTTTTAAGTCATACCACTGCTTTTTTTCTACAAAAGGCACAAGAGATATTGATTTGAGATTATATTGTTTTAACCTCAAACATGTTTATTGTCTTGCAAAAAAAAAAAATCTTTCTATCAAGGAGTTGACCAAATTACAGTACTATTAAATACCGATTCCATCGTCAATATAATCAAGTACTTATGACAGAGACATGAGATGTTTTAATCTATTATTACCTCATAAACGCAAATCTAAGCTACATATACAGCGTATAGCGCAGTTATCCGGATGAGCCTGTGTTATTATTTTCCAGTGTGTTATTGTGGAATAACAAACCACTAGATGGCGCTATTGACGGATCAGAATCGAGTTTTCCAGAGAGCCGTGTAATAATGTGGTAAACTGTAAACTGCCACTTAAAGCTCATTACATTGTTGTAAGACTGAAACAAACCACTTTTGATATAATCAGAAATAATATAGCTTTAACAGCATTTCATTATAGTCGGTGATAAACCGTGTTTCATGTAAAAACAACAACAATTTTAAACTCAGCTACAGTGTTATATGTTGCACATTTATTTCTGAATTTATTCTTCTGATTTGTATGTTTGTGTTTTTTTATTTGTCCATATGGCAAATAAAAGTAAGGATAAAAAATGGATTAAAATGTTTAGAATGTGGATTTGTGGTAGAAACTAAATCAGTAACAGTATCGATTCAGTAACTCGTTTACTTTCACACAGCACACTTTTACGTACACACACGTTTACTTTTACAAATCACACAGCAATTCTTCACTTAAGCGCCTCCCACATAAATTCTCCTTCACTGAAGCTCCTCCCACAGCAGCAGTGCTCCTCCCACAGCAGTTCTCCTTCACTGAAGCTCCTCCCACACAGCAGTTCTCCTTCACTGAAGCCCCTCCCACAGCGGTTCTCCTTCACTGAAGCTCCTCCCACAGCCGTTCTCCTTCACTGGAGCTCCTCCCACACAGCAGTTCTCCTTCACTGAAGCCCCTCCCACAGCGGTTCTCCTTCACTGAAGCTCCTCCCACAGCCGTTCTCCTTCACTGGAGCTCCTCCCACACAGCAGTTCTCCTTCACTGAAGCCCCTCCCACAGCAGTTCTCCTTCACTGAAGCTCCTCCCACAGCAGCAGTTCACTAATAAATGCTGGAATATTCCCCTCTGTCTACAAGTGAAGAGGTCAGAGTTTAAGAACACTGAGAACACGAGAGATCCAGAACCCTGCAGAATGGAACACCAAGAACAAAGAGGTTGCTGTTTGTTTGGGATTCTTCCTTAAAAAGAACTTTGGGAGCATGAAGGTCGTAAAACTTTAATTACTGGTTGTAGTTAGAAAAGTCATATGAGCTGTGAAATAGTTAAAATAGAAAGCAATATATGGGATCCATGAACTGGGTACAGACTGGAGCCTGAAACTGAAATCTTTTTTTATTTTTATTTTTCAACAAATGGTCAGTGAAATGAGATTTGAGAAACATTCATATCGATAATTCATCAAGAGGTCAGAATAAATATTACATGGACTGAATTATTTACATTTCTTTTATACCTAATTCTGAATTTTTTACAACTGTTACTAAACTGTATTTTGTTACATTTGTGCTCAGTCTTTTGTCCTTTCCATTCAAATTTCTCTCTTTCATTTAATTATTATAATGAAATTGAGTCCCCTTTGACCCTACATAGATCAAATAGTTTTGAAAAATGTCAATTTTGAACAAAAGATTCCATTGACATTGTATATAATGAGCAAATACATCATGAAACATCAACCGTGTTTTGTCTTGTCGTGATTCACTACTGTATGCCTATAATGAGTGTTTATATTCAGAATAGTTTATAGTGGGCAGAATGAAAACCACTGAATGACTCGTCATAAACAGAGAGAAGTACACTCTTAAAAATAAAGGTTCTTTATTGGCATCAATGGTTCCATAAATAACCTTTAACATCTATAGAAGCTTTCCATTCCACAACAGGTTCTTATTGGTGTAAAAAGGTACTTTAGATTATTCAAATGTCTTTGACACTAAGAAATACATGGCTCCTTTAAGAACTCTTTACTGATAAGTTCTTTGGGGAACCAAAAATGGTTATTCTATGGCATCACTGAAAAAGTCCCCTTTCGGAATCTTTATTTTTAAGAGTATAACTCCGGCTACAATGCTCTTCCGCAAAACGCATGAAGTTTGTTTATTAACCACTAGAGAGTCAAATGTTACATATGTTTTTTACTTTCCTTTTAGACCTGATGGAAGAGAACGAGGAGAGTGAAGAACTGAGTGAAGCGGAAACATCTTCAAGTTCCTCACATAATGAGAGCAATGTTTTACTGACAAGAGGAGCCAAAAAATCTTTCACCTGCTCTCAGTGTGGAAAGAGTTTCTCATCCAAACGAAATCTTAAACTTCACACGAGAATCCACACTGGAGAGAAGCCGTACTCATGTGATCAGTGCGGGAAGAGTTTTGCACAAAAAGGTAATCTTAAAATACACATGATATCCCACACTGGAGAGAAGCCGTACTCATGTGATCAGTGCGAGAAGAGTTTTGAACGAAAAGGAGTTCTTAAACAACACCTAAAAATCCACACTGGAGAGAAACCGTACCCATGTGATCAGTGCGGCAAGAGTTTCAGACAAAAAGAAGTTCTTAAACAACACCTAAAAATCCACACTGGAGAGAAGCCGTACCCATGTGATCAGTGCGGCAAGAGTTTCAGACATGCCTTCACTCTTAAATTACATCTGCGCACTCACTCTGGAGAAAGACCATTTTACTGTGATCAGTGCGGACAAATGTGTGTTTCAGCATCATCCTTAAAGAGCCACCTGAAAGGTCATACGAAGGAGAAGCCTCACATGTGTTCTTTCTGTGGAAAGAGTTTTAATCAGCTGAGTACTTTACAATTACACCAGAAAAGACACACTGGTGTGAAGGATCACATGTGCTTTGATTGTGGGAAGACCTTTGTTAGATAGAGATGCTGAACTGAGACGGCACCAGAGAGTTCACACTGGAGAGAAACCTTACAAGTGTTCACACTGTGACCAGAGATTCAGTCGGTATGGAAACCTGAAAACACATGAGAAGATTCACAGCAGAAAGAAACCTCACATGTGATCAGCATGGAAAGAGTTTCAGACACATTAAAGGACCAGTATGTAGGATTTTTAGGATTGTACTGAATCAATAAAACACTATAATTCATTCGTAGATATTTGGAAAACAATGCTATAGTCAGTTATTCTACTTTGAAATGCGCGTTCCGTGCCGGAACATCTGTTTTCGTTTTGGTCTGTGTGCCCCTGCCCACTGCCAGTTTATCCAGTATTGTATTTCGACAGCTCGGTTACCAGTTGGCGACAATCACAAGCGACTGTCACAGCATATTTGCAGCCAAGGAAGCAACGACGCGAGGAGGAGGGAAGGGAAAAAAACGTCTCCGATATTTTGAATTTGAATTGGGCTGCACATGCAAAGCATGCAATAACTGTGGCAACTTTAACATTTGAAAGGATGCTATGACAAAGTTATCGCTTTCCTTATTCAAACTGATTTTTTTTCCCATGAATATATGGTTGACCTGAACAATGAAAGCTATATCATACACTCGGAAAATTACAAGCTATATCACACTCATAGACACTAGGGGTGTGACAATACACTTAGCTCACGAGATGAGACAAAATACAGATACTTGGTTCACTAGAACGAGGCAATATTTTAATACTATTTTTAAGACAAAATATTTGCCTTTTAATTACAAAAAGCAAAACAATGCAGTTGTATTTTGAAATATTTTAACTAATCTAGGGCTATAACTAATGATTATTTTGGTAATCAAGTAATCTACTGATTATTTTTAACAAATACCTGCAGAGGGCGCCACCGGCCTGGTGACGTTTCACTTTACAGCGTGATTAAATGATGTTTAAATCCATTTAATTTTAATATTTGGCCACATGCAAACTCAGAAACTTTTGTTGTGAAATCACGATGTACAATAAACGGCATATTTAGAAATAGGTTTATGTATTCTCCTGTGTTGGCAACGGTTTAAATGATTTACGTTACAAATCTAGTGAGATAATACACACTGTTTTCCCAGATGAACGCTAAGCAATTCAAATTCACAGCAAATGCAGAGGAAGGTCACACATACAGTCTTTACTGGTAAATTACAATTAAGAGATAGAGATCATGTGTGAACAGGACCTTTTCAAAAATCCCGGTAAAATTGTTCTGGCAATCATTTCGTTCTTATGGAGATGACGTGATTACTCTGAGCTGTTTATAATCTCCGCTGCTTTTTAATTAGTTTTTCTTTGTAAATAGGCCTATGCGCTAGATGGACATCTTTGTTCATTGCGCCTCGCAGCTTTTTCAAAGTGTCGCGCTTCTCCATTCATCAGGGCTGCGATGCGCGTCTCGTGTTTATAAGAGCAAAAAACTTCTGATTAGCTAGTAATGTTAGTTTGGTTGAGAGTGAAAGATGTACTCCTCTCATACCATTGGTTGGCGAACTCGTGGACTCGAAAGTGATATCAACAAGTTTTTTTTAAATGTAGGATTATTTTTTTCCGCAGCCAAACGCTGCACGCCGGAGATCCAGCACGATGCCGGAGAACTTTAAGCCCTGAGACTATTTAATCAGGCATTTTCTGTAAACCTTCTGTGACATTTTATGTATTGTGAAAAGTGCTATACAAATAAACGTTAACTGGACATTTTTGAATATACCATTTGGGTGTTTGCAAACAGCAATGACATGCATTGTTCCTACATGGAGTAGTTTGATTTTCTAATATCTACACAACAATAAAGGAATTACGTCATTCACGTTACTGACGATGAGAAAGAAACTGGCACTGATCATAAAATCTCATCCTAATGATCATACAGGTAAATGTCAAAATTTAAATTAAGTCTATAAAAGGAATAAAATAAATAGGATTACACAAAATATATAATAGGCTATAATATAATTAACAGATTAACAAAAGGAGAAAAAAAACACTGTGCAACAAGTACAGGCTATGCTCGTTTTTGTGACACTCTTAATGCATTTTATTTATTTTCTTCATGTCTTTATCTGATCACACAGGCGCCTCACACACACACAAACGACATTAGTTCTAGCATTGCCTAACATTTCAGCCATTCATCATCAAACTAAAATGCAGTCAACCAAACATAAAAGTTACACTGTTTATTTTAAAAGGTCCGCTGGAAAATCAGCGTGCAGCGCCCAAACAAACATTTTTGCGCACGTGAAGGATTTTACACGGATATTAGAACATGACTGAAGTATAAAGCCATGTTTAGGCTACATAATGAATAATAGTTGTGCAAACTAATGTTACAAATATGGCAAAAAATAGAAACATTTGGATTCTTGTGGCATGAGACAGGCTCGTGAGCCCAATGCCGTTTCAGTTTTGCTTGACATATTTATATTGTTTATAATGAATGCCACTATAGCCTTTTGTTTTATTTTATAGTTTAAAATATAATTTTACAACTACTTATTTTTCATTCTTGTTCTGTTCTAAATACCGTTCAATTTTAAATATTTGATGTAGAGTGAGCGGAACTAAATAGGCTGTTTACATTTACCAGTATTTTAATTATATATATATATATATATATATATATATATATATAATATTAATGTAGCCTAATTGTTTGCAATTACAAGGTTAACGGGTGTTTTTGGAGTAAGATCAATTTCTCTTTAGCGAGATTACTTCCTCTTTTTGGCCGGGTTTCGGTTCTTTGAGTCGTAAACTCTAGGGGCGAGGCTTCTAAACCGGGGTGTTTTTAGGGGGCGTGATATTCAAATGATGATTGTTTTCTGCCACCATATTTATCAACATGCGATCATTCGTACGATGAAATTGGCGGCATACGAATGTTTCATGAATCACACGTGAACTCTTTCGTAAGTTGATTTGTGCGCAGGGATCTGCGCTTGTTTCTACGTTAGATTGATAAATGAGGCCCATTGACTCTCACACTACACAAACTGTTGCATGTCACCCCGGACTACATTTCCCATCATCCATTGCACTGATTACACACACAGCTGCAACCAATCAAACACCCCACACAAGCCATGGACTTCCTCTTCCTCACTGCAGAGTATTGTCTGCATTAATCTCTCTTCTAGCGATAGCAACATTGCGGAGCCATTTCGAGTTTCCTGCGTTTAAGTCTAGTTTAGTCCTGTTCATTTCCTGATTCATTCTTGTCTTGATCCTTGCCTGGTTAGCTCTTCTTGTCTGTTTCTCTGCCTGCCCTGGAATTATCGCCTGTCTGTTGGATTACCCGTTTGCCTTGCCCCCTGGATCACATTCGCCGCTGATCGACCCTCGTCTGTTTACTGGACTACTCGTGTGTCTTGCCCGTGCCATACCTGTTTGCTGATGTTCGACCCTGCCTGTTGTTTACCATGCCTTTAAATAAAGCTTTGCATATGGATCCGCACGTCTCTCTCAGTCACCTCGTTACAGGTGCCAACTAAAAGAGCACAACACAAAACATCACAAACGTGACTGTGAAAATATGATTAACTGCATTGTGTCACTCAGGGAGAATAATTTATGACTGTTAAGCGTTTTCCTGATGCTGATGCTTTTTCAATATTTTCAGCGTTTATCGTGTTCTTTCATGACTTTATCAGCCATACAGACTGATTAAACCTATACCTCCTAGTCTCAACAACAACAAAAAAATCAGTAGGCTTCTAAAGCAATTGGGTCTGGTTACCTTTTGTTGTTATGGTAATTTGTTCCTCTTCTACTCACTGGCATACTCCCATTCTCACATATTTAATTGGATGCTTTGATAACAACAATGTATGAAATGCTCTCAAGTTCAGGCTGCATACTCAGTGCCGCCTACTTAATCCTGTTCTGCACACACACAGTTCAGTCATTAATGGAAGTGACAACCACATTCAGCAACCGAATTAACTGAAAATGAGAATTCGAAGTGAACTAAACAACTAGTTGTTAATGACATATTTATTCATGTTTTAGAATTGAGTTAAACACTGCAACATGAACATGGAGGACCCTTAAAATACCACAGCTTTTTGCAGCATACATATTTATTGATAATCGCAGTCAAACATTACAAGGTCGACAGCCAGCATAAACAATAGTGGAGAAAATAGGCAATGGGTCAGGAATAAAAAAATAGCAAACAGTTCAAGATCAAAACACAGAATAGACAATCCACGAAGACCACTCAGAAATGACCACCGTAGCAGATCAAGACTTCGCAATAAACTCAGTGAATGTGCAGCTCAAATAGTGCGTGTGTAATGTGATGCAGGTGTAGGTGTAATCAGTCCCAGGTATGAAAGGCTTATGGGTAATGGAGTCCGGATAGAAAAGTCAATATTTGTGTGACGGCTCCCTCTGGTGGTGAGAAGAAAGTGGTGCCGGAGCCTCACTTGTAACAAGAAGCTACTTTATATAAGAATACTTTATATCATAAGAGAAAAAAAATATTGTTCTTTTGGGAGAAACTCTTTGAGAGGAGAAAACCTTTGAGTTAATCTTGAATATGCTGGTCCTGAAGATGCACTTTATTCACTTTGTCCCGTCAGTCATTGTGGCTGGTTAAGACAGAATTTTATGGAATAGAGCTTTTATTGCTCGACATATTATTGTGTCAATTTGGTGAGGATACAACATCACCCTCGAAGTGCAGGACCTGAACATGAACTACTTACTGTGATTTCAGACATTTGTTTTTTGTATGACGGAGTAGAGCAGATAATTGAGTGAAACTTTTCCCACATGGGGAGCAGTGATACGGTTTCTCTCCGGTGTGGATCCTCATGTGTTTTCATACGTCCTGACTGATTGAATCTCTGGTCACAGTGTGAACACTTGCAAGGTTTCTCTCCAGTGTAAACTCTCTGGTGCTGTCTCAGTTCAGCATCTCTAACAAAGGTCTTCCCACAATCAAAGCACATGTGATCCTTCACACCAGTGTGCATTTTCTGGTGTAGTTTTAAACCACTCAGCTGTGAAAAACTCTTTTCACATGAAGAGCACATGTAAGGCCTCTCCTTCGTATGAATTTTCAGATGGCTCTTCAGGGAACTTGAACAAGAAGAGTTTCTTCCACACTCATCACATGTGTATGGCTTCTCTCCAGTGTGGATTTAAAAAAAATTGATTTCAGTCTGTGAGCGATTCAAATCACAAGTTCTGGCGTGATGTTTCTGCTCCGCTTCACTCAGATCTTCACTCTCTTCCATCAGGTCTAAATCGAAAGTAAAAAAGGTTTCATTTTCAATATCATGAATTTAAAGTCAGAACTGTAAAGGGAAAGTACATTTGCTACACACATTTACGATTTGATGATTTTTCTAAATCTAAATTAATTATGTGTCCCTGGAACTTCACATGAATTGAGTGCAATGATCTTCTGATTATTATTTTAAAAACATTATGTTCACAAATCCCATGATTTTGTAGTGAGAACTATTAAGTGTTTAATCAACTTAATATTTAGCAAATGTACTATTAACATTAATAACTATATAATGAAGCCATAACTTTGAACTCATAACTATTAGGCTATATTTCCAGTCAACTATCTAAAGACTTTTTAATTAGCTAATTTTACTAGTAATAATATTGTTAACTCAGTCTTGTTTTCCTCCTTTTATAAAACTGATAAGACTCCCCTATGGTGAAAATCAAGTTTTAAACATTGTTTATATGTCCATCTGATGTTTTTAATATGCTTTAAGACAAACCATGTGCAAATGTTTGTGCCCTGTTCCTAACGTCACCAACAAGTAAGCATGAGTGCAATTAAATTAAAACATTAACCTCAACATGAATTTATTAAGTATATAATTTTGAATATAGAAATATTAAATGATTGAACAGAAAATATATTTTTAAAATTAAACTAAAACTGCCAGTAGGTGGCAGCAAGTCACTGATTGTATCACTGAATCATTCATTCAATTGATTCATTCGAACGGCTGATTCATTCAGGAACAAAGTTCGTGACTGTCTTTATGAATGGGTAATTGAATCATTGACTCACTAGATTAGTTTAAAAACGCAGTTCATTCATAAACAAAACACCGCTGTGTTTGAATGGAGATGCGCAGCGGCTCAGCTGTTACTTTGTTTGAAACGATTTTCGTTGACGAAATAGAGCAAAATAAGGCAATAGTGTTGTAGTCAGACAATATCAGTCACTTATTATTAACTTATTGTTTAATGAACTGTTGTATTAAATCAACATCACATTTGCAAACTCCCTTAATAATCATTAAAAGCTGTCACTCATCTTAATTCATCACGATCTCTCAAAACTCTATTATAATCAACGAAGCTCCTTACACTGCACAATGAATCTCTTATTTACACTCTGTCTACACTTTGTTTGTTATAATGAGAGGATACGACTGTGATACATTACTCAACGCTGCAAAAACACGTTGTAATTACGTTAAAAACCTAATATGCTGATCGGGTCAGTCGCACAGGTGCTCCTAAATATTTTTTCATAGTCGCACGCAGTAGTTTTAATTTGCAAATGCAACTGAAATGGTCGCACTGTAGAGTCCTGGCCTAGCGTCTATGGTGTTTCGAACGCTTTGAAACAGTGAATCATTTTGCGAAGCAATTGGTTCAACTGATTCGAAGCTTTGAAAAGCTTAATTTCTCCCATCACTAGTTTAGGCAGGACTTGGCTAGAAATAATCAACCCCGCTAACAATTTTTGGTTCCCAGAACGGGTTTGTTTTTGGTTAGCCAGGAAAATGTTCTTAATGAAGAATTGAGAATAAACACCAACCTCTTTTTTCTTGGTGTTCCATTCTGCAGGGTTCTGGGTCACTCGTGTTCTTTCATGAACTGTGTCTTCTTCACTTGTAGGCTGAAGGGAATATTCCAGCAACAACACTACCTTTATTTAAAACAGTTTTTAGATACGGTAGTCATACTACTAATAAGCACTTGTTACGGTAGGCATTTCTCTGTTTGGGAGTATAGCTTATATCTGGTCTCTTCCATAATTTAACAGATTCACTCCTAAAATACCTGCAAGGGGCTTCAACATCTCCATCAATGTCCTCTCAGTTTGCTCCCAGACTAGCGACTTTTAGTCAGATTTGTTTGTTATTTATTATCACAATTTATTTACTACTTATGTTAATGCGTATCAGTATTTATGTTATGTTATATTATAGTAAAGTTTTGAAAAAAGTTCTGGCAATCCAGGATGGGGAGAAGTGGAAAAATCATTTACAAGAGTTATATAGCTCACATGAAATGAAAACATTCCTTGGGTGTGAAAGTCCTCTATATTGCATTTCAATAGCTCCAGTTTCTCCTCATTCATGAGGCTGATGTCTTCAGATCAGCTGTAAACTGACACTTAAAGCTCATTACATTGGTGTAAGACTGAAACTAAAGCATTTCATTATAGTCATTATAGTTCTTGTAAAAACAACAAAATTCTAAAAACCAGTGATCAAAAACTCACCTACAGTGTTAGATGTTGCTTCCAAATTTGTACATTTATTTCTGAATTAATTCTTCTTTTTTACTCTACCACTAATTGTGGTATTTATTTGTATGTTTCTATATATTTTTTGCCTACTTGTTCATACGGACAAATAAAAGTCAGGATAAAAAATTGATTAAAATGTTTATATCAGATACATTAGAAATACATAGAATGTGAATTTGTGGTAGAAACTAAATCAGTCACAGTATTGATACAGTAACTTGTTTACTTTGGATTTTGGCAAATCACACAGCAATTCAACTTCACTGAAGCTCCTCCCACACAGCAGTTCTCCTTCACTGAAGCTCCTCCCACACAGCAGTTCTCCTTCACTGAAGCTCCTCCCACAGCAGTTCTCCTTCACAGAAGCTCCTCCCACAGCAGTTCTCCTTCACGGAAGCTCCTCCCACACAGCAGTTCTCCTTAACTGAAGCTCCTCCCACAGCAGTTCTCCTTTACTGAAGCTCCTCCCACAGCAGTTCTCCTTCACTGAAGCTCCTCCCACAGCAGTTCTCCTTCACAGAAGCTCCTCCCACAGCAGTTCTCCTTCACGGAAGCTCCTCCCACACAGCAGTTCTCCTTAACTGAAGCTCCTCCCACAGCAGTTCTCCTTTACTGAAGCTCCTCCCACAGCAGTTCTCCTTCACTGAAGCTCCTCCCACAGCGGTTCTCCTTCACTGAAGCTCCTCCCACAGCAGCAGTTCACCAATAAATGCTGGAATATTCCTATCAGTCTACAAGTGAAGAGGTCAAAGTTTGAGAAAGAACACTGAGAACACGAGAGATCCAGAACCCTGCAGAATGGAACACCAAGAACAAAGAGGTTGGTGTTTGTTTGGGATTCTTCCTTAAAAAGAACTTTTGGAGCATGAAGGTCATAAATCTTTAATTACTGGTTGTAGTTTAGATTTAGTGGTTGTTGTTAGAAAAGTCATATGAGCTGTGAAATAGTTAAAATTAGAAGTTAAACAACTTCTAATGTTGTTGGCAGAGAGGGCACAGTTGCCGTTAATATCAGTTCATTATCCCCGTCACTCAAAAACCAAAAAAAGCCCAGGACTTGCATAAAGTTGGCTTGACGTTAGATGTTGGATATTCTCAAATTTAGGGACCGTCTCTAAAGTTGCAAACGACATTGGTATATACTTTTCTGTCTTCAATAGCATCTAAAGAGAATGACTTACGCATCCCATATTAATCATTCTCAGTGCTGTGAAACATAAGTGAAAAGTGTACAGTGGGCATTTTACTGAGAACTCGTGCACAACTAAAAACAGCTGTGGATCATCATAGTAAAAACAACAACATAGTCACATAGTTTTTCCACAGCACTGTGAATGCTTAACAGGTTGTGTTCAGTAAGTAGGTGAAAGATGATAGTTGTTTGTGTTGTCTCACATTGTGTTTTGTCTATGATTATGAATAATGCAGAAAACCAACCCAGTCCAAAAGGTTCACATCCGTTTTCTTGCCACTAGTGTGAACACTTGGGAATGTCTGTGGGCCTCATAAACCACAAATACCAATGTGTGTATGTGTGTTAATATTATGCTTATTCAATTTTATTTACTGGCATTAATACAGTTGTATAGAAAAACATTGCATGCTAAAATACATTACATGTAGTGTATATATTTTGGGAGGGGCGCCAACCATGATCTCCCATACCCCTGTCCAGTTGATCCCCGTCCCACCAGAGTAAAGCTGTAACAACTAGCAGACCCCCGATGTGCACACACGGCCTACAGGCCTTGATCGTTAGCACCTTTGTGCCTTTAGGAATTCCAAATGGCCCTTTTGGTAAGAAAGAGATGGTTGGAATAAAAACAAATGTCTTTGATCATTCTCAGCCTTACAAGAGAAGAGGTCAGGACAAATATGACCTGAACTGATTTATTTACAATCCTTATATACCGGATTCAGAATTTACAACTGTGTTAAGCTTTTGAACATGTTTAAATACATTTTGTTATTTCAAAATTCCTTATAATTAGTGCTGTCAAACGATTAATCGCGATTAATTGCATTCAAAATAAAAGTTTTTGTTTACATAATATATGTGTGTGTACTGTGTATATTATTGTGTATATATAAAAATAAAAGTTTTTGTTTACATAATATATGTGTGTGTGTGTGTATACTTATTGTGTATATATAAATACAAACACAAACAGTATATATTTTGAAAATGTTTACATGTATATATTTATATTTTTAAATATAAATATATTTAATATATAAACATAAAATTTTTCTTATATATATACATGCATGTATTTGTATTTATGTATACATTATAAATATACACAGTACACACTCATTATATTATTGTAAACAAAAAACTTTAATTTTGGATGATTAATCGTTTGACAGCACTACTTATAATATTGTATTGCTTTTGTCTGCTGTTACATTTTTACTCGCTGTTATGTCTTTTCCATTCAAATTTCTCTGTTTTGGATGGAATTTTTTTGTTCAAAATGTACAAAATGTATATAATCCATCTTTCAAACCGTGTTTTGTCTGTATGTTTATAATAAGTGTTTATATATTCATAATGTGAATGGGCAGAACGACAACCACTGCGTGACTCGTGTGATCTACAGAAACAGAGAGAATGTTCTTACGCAAAATGCATGAAGTTTTGTTTATTAACCACTAGATCGCCAAAAGTTACATACGTTTTTTTATTTCATTTTAGACCTGATGGAAGAGAACGAGGAGAGTGAAGAACTGAGTGAAGCGGAAACATCTTCAAGTTCCTCACATAATGAGAGCAATGTTTTACTGACAAGAGGAGCCAAAAAATCTTTCACCTGCTCTCAGTGTGGAAAGAGTTTCTCATCCAAACAAAGTCTTAAACGTCACATGAGAATCCACACTGGAGAGAAGCCGTACTCATGTGATCAATGTGAGAAGAGTTTCACACAAAAAGGAAACCTTAAGATTCACATGAAAATCCACACTGGAGAGAAACCATACTCATGTGATCAGTGCGAGAAGAGTTTTGCACTAAAAGATTACCTTAATAGTCACATGAAAATCCACACTGGAGCGAGGCCGTATTCATGTGATCAGTGCGGGAAGAGTTTCACACGAAAAGACCACCTTAAGCATCACATGACAATCCACACTGGAGAGAAACCGTACTCATGTGATCAGTGTGGGACCAGTTTTGCAGTAAAAGCAAACCTTCAAATGCACATGAAAATCCACACTGGAGAGAAGTCGCACACTTGTGATCAGTGCGGGAAGAAATTCAGAGAAAAAGGAGTTCTTAAACAACACCTAAAAATCCACACTGGAGCGAAGCCGTACCCATGTGATCAGTGCGGCAAGAGTTTCAGACATGCAAACACTCTTAAATCACATCTGCGTTCTCACTCTGGAGAAAGACCATTTTACTGTGATCAGTGCGGGAAAATGTGTTCTTCAGCATCATCCTTAAAGAACCACCTGAAAGTTCATACAAAGGAGAAGCCTCACATGTGTTCTTTCTGTGGAAAGAGTTTTCGTCAGATGGATAATTTTAAATTGCACCAGAAAAGACACACTGGTGTGAAGGATCACATGTGCTTTGATTGTGGGAAGACCTTTGTTAACAATGCTGAACTGAAACGGCACCAGAGAGTTCACACTGGAGAGAAACCTTACAAGTGTTCACACTGTGACCAGAGGTTCAGTCGGTCAGCACATATGAAAACACATCAGAAGATCCACGCTGGAGAAAACCCTCACATGTGATCAGTGTGGGAAGAGTTTCACTGAAAATCCACAACAGAGACTCTTAAATCTGCCTTTTCATTGTGGAGAAAGACTATTTAACTCATCAAGTAGTTCAACTTTCTTTGGGCATTATCCCTGAAGAAGCACCTGAACGATTATACAAAAGAAAAGCCTCATGTGGAACTTTTTTTGTAGACAGGTACTTTAAAATTACAACAGAAAAGACAGTGTGTGAAGAATTATGTGTTTTTTGATTGTATGAAGACTTTTACTACAGATGATGAACTGAAACGGCACCACACTGTGTGTTAACACTAGACTGTAGTAACTCAACTCAAATTAAGGTTTTAAGTTGATTTTGACAATTAGGCTAATGTTGTATTGTGGTGAGATAATGAGTAATGATAACACCTTTAACATCTGCATGATTATGACAAAAATCATAACTGTCGACTATTCCCTTCCCCCATTTCCCTTGATTGACATTTTATGTATTTTGAAATGTGATATACAAATAAATGTGAATTGAACTGAAAATTTATGATTCTGCTCGTTTTTTTTTTATTTTCAAAAAACAAGTTTTGAAAGTTAATTTTTGTGCTCTGGCTGTCCATCAGCGCTTGGCGATGGCAAAATGTTTAAGATGGCAAATCAAATCAAAGCTGAAGAGAGTTGGACTTGTAACTCAAAGGTTGGAAAACCAGACTTTAATAAGTTGAAGAGCTCTTTGCAGAAGCGCCAGAAAAGACCTTCGACCACGCCGTTGGATTCCATCGTTGGGCCAATTGGGTGGACCCTACAGGCGGCTGGAGGCACTGCATGCAGTGGTCCTGATCATATGGGCATCTCCAGTTAAATCAGAACCAAAGAGGGCTCTGATGCTGTCTTTAAAAAAAGAGAACATTTCAGGGTCAGAATGATATTTTAGGGTGTATTCACACGTCTTGTTTGGTTCGATTGAATTGAACGCAAGTTCGGTTCCCCCTTGGTGCGGATCTTTTGGGCAGGTGTGAATACAGCAATCGCACTCGGGTGTGGACCAAACAACCGTACCGAGACCCAGCTGAAGAGGTGGTCTTGGTCCGCTTCCAAACAAACTCTGGTACGGTTAGTTTAAGGTGTGAATATGACCCGACCTCCATCCGACCCAATTGCAGAAATCACGCTCAGAAGCAAGACAGCTCGCGCATATAGTGCTGTTGTTTGCATTTCAATAGCTTAAATCACTTGCATTAAACCATAATGCTTAAAAACACGTGCAAAAAGCTTGCCGCAAAGCCCCAGAAAAAGTTACAATGAATGTGTCGGGGGGAAATAGTAAGGAGATTTGAATTATTTATTAATGAACTAGTTTTTTCTGAGTCAGCGTCACAAAGATGAAGTTGCCGATCCTGACTCGCTATCTCCTCATTGGACCTGCCTTTATAAAGAAATGCATATTTACAGATTACATAATGAAAGAGTTTTTGTTTTGGATTTGAATTATTTCGTTTTGTAGTAATTTAAAGCTTTCTATAGATATATTCATCATGTCTGTAAGGAAAATATTTGCTGAGTTCAGGTTCATTTTTGTGAAGGGCTCCTGTTCAAGACCGAGACGGCAGAAAGTGCATCCTACCACTTTGTTTATTTAAACGGGGAGTCATCTCAATTATCACCAGTAAAGTATGGAGTGCCACAAGGAGATTCACGTTTTGAATCTGCATAACAAAGTTAATTATTTTACTATGCAATGATATGAAATTAAACCAAACAAGATGTGTAATGAAATAAAAAATATTTAGACTAAAAAAATAAATAACCCCACAGCATGCGCGCCGAACATGCAAAATCTTGCACTCTGCATGCATGCAGCACAGATAGCGACAAGAGTTATTTGAAATGCATAAAATGTTTAAACAAGATAATATTGACAATGAACGACATTTAAAATGGTTTTGGCGAGCTGTCATGCAGTCCGCCTGTGCATGCTTAGGCTATCTCCGCTAAGCTCTCGCTGAGAATGCGATTTCTAAAATGTTATGATACTGTAAGCCTGACACAGCAGTAGACCTTTATCAGTCGTCAGCAACGTATGCATATGATTTAAATACTACAGTTCTATGCTATACTACAATACTATGATTTAAATAGACTACAATAGATTTACAATGCACAAACCAGAAGCAACAATATCTACAGAATGGAGAAGGGTTGGCAATTCACAAAGCATAAAATATCAATTTCAATTTTCGTTTTTGTGTTTTAGAGGAAAAATCATACGGACGTGAAATGCGTATAAAATGCTTTAAAAACTTTAACAGAGATAGAGGGTATTTAATAGGGCTGCCCCACACTAAAGATTTCTCCAGTTACTAGTAGTCGCTCATTTAAGCTATTATTCAACTAATCGCACGTTTATATTAAATTGACATAGGCCTAATACTCCATAGTGAGCATATTCTGCGCTCAAGTACACACACAACGTTTGCCACGAAGCACAGCCCAAAGTAGCCTAATGATTATGAAAAAAGGAGACATTTTAATTATTTATTAATAAACTAATGTTTTCTGAGTCCTTGTCGGCTGCAAAGATGAAATTCACGAAATCTCCGTTGGACGCGCCTTCACAAACTTGAAGGCTCATCGTCATCTGTTTGACATTTCACTTTAACATGTACCGGACCTCTCGTACAAACTTTAAACTTCTGTTTCTTTCTTTTTATCCCACTTTGCCCACTATTTCTTTCCATCAAAACTCGAGCTGCACCTTCCACACTTAGTCACTCTGGATCCAGATTAAAACATTTGATCAAGCCTGTTCTTTTAAATTATCCTGCTCAACCCCGCACAATGCAATTTCCATTACAACACTATAGCAGGGGTCTTAAACTCCAGGAGGGCCACAGCTATCACTTCTAATCACCGTTAGCAGTGTTTAGATACATACAATTTATTATCTGTCAGAATTACAGAAAGTTTTGATGAAGGTAATGTATGTTTCATGATAAACGGCTGCTGGCCGTAGGTTAATCTCCCCTCACCCTGCGGTAATATGGTATGGTCCAACCGCAAGCGGAACACAAGAATGGAAAACTAGAATAATGAGTCATTTTTGTTTGTTTGCTACAAAATCTAATTCGGAAGCAGCAACCCAAAGGTGTAGGACTGACAATCATTAACCAAGAAGGTAAATAAATCAGGATTACCTAATACTGATGACACACACTTAAATGTATCAAAAGCGTTTAATTGAACTCTGAAGTACACATTCCACAACATTTGCTTAAGACATTATAATAGAAGAAATGTTAAATACAGTATACCTTTTTAACACTAAATTATACTTTATATATATATAAACAACAAAATCACACTTTTTTGTGTTATTTTCAAAATTAAACTATCTATAGTAATGTAGTGATGAAACTATCTCTAGTAATGTAGTGATGAAACTATCTCTAGTAATGTAGTGAGTATTTGAAAAAAAATCACTGCTATAAAGTACAGCAGACACAATCAAGTCTATACATCTGTGGCAGAAAACATATTTATTTTGCACTAATATTTTGCAAAAATATATATTACAACTGATACAACTTCACCTTATGATAAACATTCCAAAAAGAAAAAAAGAAATACTGTATCCATTCTAATGCTCAAATGATTCCAAATCAGACTGTTGATTTGCCTCAGTGTCTCGTCAGACACCTTCTTTCACTCCATATAACACCATCATTCATGCTTTTTCACACTCTTTCACAGCCCCCTTTTGGCCAGAAACATGTTTTCTTGAGATTTCAGCTGATTGTGAACTGAATGATTTTAGCTGTGGAATGCCACAGATTCTGAATAGGATAACATGAGCTTTTTTCGTTAGACTCTACTGAGCGTAGACCTGGTAGCATTCCTCATAGTTTTTAAGTGTCACATTATGCAACTGGACAACGTCAATCACCGTAAAGTTTAGTTTAACCTCTTTTTTTCCTCCTAACAAAATCTAATAGATTAATTGGGTTAGAATAATAGGCCTAGGCATTGTGCACTTGAGAGAGCCAATTATAATTTCTCAAATGTCACTTGTATGAATAGCTTTTAGTCAGACAACATAAAAAGACAAGATCCTCGAAGCCCTTTAAACTTTTCCCAATCCAATCAAACAGCTAGAACGAAAGAGAACAGGTACCTTTGTTTATATTTCTGTGTGTAGAACAGCGTTAGCTGCATTTTTAATATTTAATAACTATTTAATTTTAATAAAATGTAAATTCGTTCCCCGCACATTATTCGGGCAGGTGTGTTCACATAGAAGTTTCTAGGTTTAAATCTAGATTTAAATTCAAAGAGACAGTATCGATAGTCTTTGCACGACCTGACGTTTTATTCGTATCCAAAATGAGGAGAATATGAATATCAAGAATCAGGAGCGCTGAACACTCTCATGCAGTGTATGTTTCTTTCATTCATACTCGAAGCCGGAGGGCGCTCTCGTGCAGAAAGTCCAAAACAGGCTCATAGAAGAAATGACTTATGATGTGCAGGAAATCCCTAATATGGACAAAAGCATCCGGCTATCGCTGTAGCTGAGCTGAATAAAAAGCAGGAACGTTACTGATGAAACGTGAAGACAATAAACACACGATTGCGAAAATATATGGTTTATGTGTGTTTTTCAAGTTATCTCCAGATAATAAATAAATAAACTATATGAATAATGCAGTACTGATTGACATATTATTTACTATATAAACTATAAAATATATTTCCTGAATTATTCTGTGATAAAAATGGGGAAAAGGTGTTCGTAGTAGCCTTTATAAACCAATCATAAAATTGTCATTAGGAAAATATTGAACAAAAATATTATAGCTCCTTGCTGCAGCTACTTCCACAGGCTACACACAACAATATAAACAACAGCTGTGCATGCTCTCTTCACGTCGTTCTTGTAAAATAATAATAATTTAATAATATAAGTAAACAAGCACACCGCTCCGCTGAGAACTCACCGGCAGCAGCCATTCATTTTTAGGGTTTAAAGTGTAGTCTTGTTTAACATTGTGATTTCTGCTGCCAGCTCGCTTCGAAGAATTCATACAGAATAACAAAATGTTATTCTTTCATATGAAGCAGACGAGTGAACTATTTAATAATGCAGTTTAAAACATAAGGCCATTGATATGGCAACTAAAAACAACAATAATAATAAAATTAATGCTGCGATTTCAGTATTCATAAGGATTCATTATTAGGTGTCGTATTGTACGTTTAAATGCTGAAAATACATAAGTATTTGTACGTTTAGATGCTGTAAATACGTCAGTATTGTACGTTTTAGGGTCTGTTAAAACATAAGTAAATGTACGTTTTGTAGAACAACATTTGACGTAAAATACATACGAATTATCATGAGATATCGTTGGACTAAACAACAATGGAAAAATAATATAAAAACAATAATAATATAATATAAATGACTAATCAATAAATGAATCAATGAAATTAGTATATAAATACTTAAAATGATTACATGATTAAATGGAATAATAAAATTATTAAATGATTATAAATGAATGAAGAATAAATGAATGAATACAAAAGAAAGAAAGTAAAACACAACAGAAATGTATGATTGCTCTCTTGAAGCAAAACACACACAGGCTGCATTTAAGGATCCCCAGATCCCTCACAACATTGCTGCTCAAGAAACATTTCTGATTATCAAATAAGCATTTTAGAATGATTTCTGAAGATCATGTGACACTGAAGACTGGAGTAATGATACTGAAAATTCAGCTTTGACCACAGAAATAAATTACATTTTATAATATATTCACACATAAAACAGCTGTTTTAAATTGGAATAATTTTTGACAGTATTACAATTTTTTTTACTGCATTTTTGATCAAATACATGCAGCCTTGGTGAGCAGATAACACTTCATTAAAAAAACAAAAAACTACCTACTCCAGAGTTTTGAATGGTAACGTAAATATATTAGGCCTACTCGTAATTTTTAAAGAAAATGCTAAACTGACAAAATTAGCTGATACAACAGCAAAATCAGATCAGATCTGTCAGACCTGAGTATGTATCAGTCTTTCCTTTAATCTTTCTCTGCTGAAGACCATACTGCCAAATCTTCATATTTCCACAACAAGATCAACAGCGCTTCAGACACACGTAATCTCTTCAAAACATTCAATTCTCTCCTCTGTCCCCCTCCACCACCTCCCACCCCTTCTATAACAGCTGATCATTTCACTACATTCTTCACAGACAAAACCAACATTAAACACTTCACATATAGATGGCTACAGATTTGTCTCTCTCCTTCCATTCATAGCGAAAACCCTCGAACGAGTTGTTTTCAACCAGGTATCATTGTTTCTTTCACAGAACAACAAACTGGACACTAACCAGTCAGGTTTCAGGAGTGGCCAGTCACCTAAGACTGTGCTACTGTCAGTCACTGAAGCCATGCAGAATTCAAAAGCTGATTTCAAATCATCAGTTCTTCTGATCATCATTCTGCTGGATCTATCTGCCGCTTTCGACACTTTCAATCATCAGATCCTCTCATCACTGGGCATCACAGGGATTCCACTTCGCTGGTTTGACTCCTATCTCACTGGTAGGTCTTTCAGGGTGGCTTGGGGAGGGGAGGTATCCAAAGCACATCAACTGATCACTGGGGTGCCTCAGGGATCGGTTCTTGGACCCCTCCTCTTCTCCATATACACTACATCACTGGGGCCCATCATACAGGCACATGGCTTCTCCTACCATTGCTATGCTGATGACACACAGCTCTATCTCTCATTTCAACCAGATGATCATACGGTAGCTGCACGGATCTCAGGCTGCCTGGCGGACATCTCAGCACGGATGAAAGAACATCACCTACAGCTCAACCTGGCAAAGACTTCTTTCATCACTATTTGACTTCATCCTTAAAATGAAAAAACTTTGTCTTCTCTTTCCTTTATTCGTTCCCTGTCTAGCTTGTACTTATTTGAACAAATGCCTGAAATGCACTTCCTGTGTATGTTTGCCTCTTTAAGAAGAATCGCTTTATGTATTCCCCAATCGTTAGTTGCTTTGGATAAAAGCGTCTGCAAAATTATTAAATGTAAATGTAAATGTAGATCAGACACACTGAATAATACAACAAGAGAAAGTTCCCAGATATTTCAGGACACTGAATGAGCTGGAAAAGCAATGTTTCATTTTCATAGAGTGAAAGAGAAACAATTCCCCAAACAATGTGTTCAAACAATTTCCCAGATATTTCAGGACACTGTTTATTTTCTCCTTCACTCTATGTAATGTTTTCCAGGAAACATTGCTTTTCCAGCTCATTCAATTTCCCAAATGCAGAGATGAAAGTGAAAATGTCACAATAGCATTTTACAGAAGTGAAAGTGTCTTGTTCCTTATATACTCATAGTGAAATTAAGCTGGGAGGGATAGTAAGTAGAGCATATAAATAGAGCAGCATTTTAGCCAGAGCGGATCACTCGTCACTCGCTCCAGGTAGGAACAAAGATCTGTAAAGTTCATTTTGATTTTACAAAATTATCTGAAAAAGTGATGTTTCTTTTTTTGCTGAGTTGTGTCAGCTGTCATAGGTTTGATGATGTTTACAGCTCAGCCTGCAATTGCTTAACCCTCATTTGGTCCTTGGGGTCAATATGACATGCTCACTCACACACACGCACGCACGCACACACTCACTCACTTTCACACACACACACACACACACACACACACACACACACACTCTCTCTCTCACACACACGACACACAGACACGCACACACACGCACACACATTCACACACTCACACACATTCACACACTCACACACACACTCACACACACACACACACACACACGCACACACATTCACACACTCACACACATTCACACACTCACACACATTCACACACTCACACACATTCACACACTCACACACATTCACACACTCACACACATTCACACACTCACACACATTCACACACTCACACACATTCACACACTCACACACATTCACACACTCACACACATTCACACACTCACACACATTCACACACTCACACACATTCACACACTCACACACATTCACACACTCACACACATTCACACACTCACACACATTCACACACTCACACACATTCACACACTCACACACATTCACACACTCACACACATTCACACACTCACACACATTCACACACTCACACACATTCACACACTCACACACATTCACACACTCACACACATTCACACACTCACACACATTCACACACTCACACACATTCACACACTCACACACATTCACACACTCACACACATTCACACACTCACACACATTCACACACTCACACACATTCACACACTCACACACATTCACACACTCACACACATTCACACACTCACACACATTCACACACTCACACACATTCACACACTCACACACATTCACACACTCACACACATTCACACACTCACACACATTCACACACTCACACACATTCACACACACACACACACGCACACACACGCACGCACGCACGCACACACACAGGAGTGACTGCAACAGAGGCATTTTTATAGAAACTGGCAAATAAAATCAATAAATCCTGCACAGATCTGAAAATTTCCACACAAGAATGAAGGCCTGATACTAGAGCACAAATACAATGTGGAACGAGCATACTCACTCATGTACATACACACACACACACGCGCACACACTCTCTCTCTCACACACACCCACCATTCATATCTGCTTGTTGCAGTTGTTTTTTGTTTTAGTTTTTTTTTTGGGGGGGGGGGAATACTTTTTCGTTTTGTTTTTTAATGTATTTTATAATGTTTCAATATATATTTACAAAATATATCTCAGAAAAGTTGTGGTAGAAGCAGTGGGCCACTTCCAGAAAAATGATTGGATCTCTATGGGCCTCTGCTGGATATATATGTTCATTACTCTATTCTTTCAAAAACTGTAATTTCTACAAGTTTTTCTCTAACCAGCAGATGGCAGAATTCTACACCTAACACCTAGATCAATATCCAGAAACAACTTAAATCAAATTTAGATCATCATTTAAGAGATTTTTTTCATAAAAATGTGATATTTCACATGCAAGCTAATGGTGTAGTTGAGGAATTCTGTGGTAAATAGGTACAAAAGTACTTCATATCTCCCAAAACACAGCTTTAATGTATAGATGAGAAGTAAACAAAAAAAAAAGATATATTATTTGTAGATTTTTTTAAGCATTAGGTGAAACCTGTTTTCAGAAATAAGCATATACTGTCTGGAGCACAAAAGGTGCTAAGAGACTTCGTAGCTTGTTCAAGTCATATTTCCTTCATTTTAAAGCACTAGTGTAAAAAGTGTATCATATCTTGCAGATTCATCTTCTACAATGTCAAACAATAAGGGAGAGAAGATCAGCTCCGTGTCTGACCAAACTGAAGGGCAACAAGCGCAAATCAACAGGTTAGTGTCATAATTGCATCACTTCTAATCTATGACACAACAGTTATCATTCTTAACATCAGGGTTTGAAATGAACACCCGCCAATCCTCAAATAATCAATATACAGGGTAGAATAACTTTGATTGCTTTTACTGTAATTTGATGATGTTCTGTGCTTTCAATCTTACAGACCATAGGAGACCGAAAGTCTTAAGCTGAAATACATCGTTAGAGCTAGAAAATAACGTATGGATTTTCATTTTTAGTCAGTTTATTCCTTTAAATCTAAATTCTAGACTTCTAACACCTCATTCATCAACTGATTAACAAATCCTTTATAATGAACAAAAGACTTAGCCGGTTTTGTTGCTTCTGCTTTATATCACCACTAAAAAGGCAAGCAATTAATGTAGGCATGTTGATGCCAAATCTTTTTCTTTTGCAGATCACGTCATGATGCCACCCTCACGAATGCTGGTCCTCCAGCTCTTTACAAACTGAACACAGAAAGAACTTATTTTGATGGGACCGATGGAAAGCTCAGACGATGGACTTATGGAAGAAGAGACAGAAACAAGCAGAACAAAGTCATACTGATGGTGGGAGAAACCGGCGCTGGGAAAACCACCCTCATCAACACCATGATCAACAGCTTACTGGGAGTGAAGTTTGAGGATGAAGAGTTTTATCAAATCACAGAAGAACAAGAAGATGAAGATCAATCACAGTCCCAGACATCGGAGATCACTGTTTATGAGGTGTTTGTTGAAGAAAACCCAACATCTCTGACCATCATCGACACTCCAGGATACGCAGACACTAAAGGATACGAGAAAGACGGAGAGATTTCTGAATATCTGAGCAGATTATTCTCAGCTGAGGATGGGATTCATTATATTGATGCAGTGTGCTATGTGATGAAGGTGTCTCAGAATCGACTCTCTGGAAAAGAGCATTACATATTTCACTCAGTTCTGTCTCTGTTTGCTAGAGATATAGAGAACAACATAGTGTTTCTACTCACACAGTCAGATGGACGATGTCCAACAGATGCCCTCAATGCCATAAAGAAAGCAGAATTTCCCTGCAGAAGAGATGAAAACAATAAACCTGTTTGCTTCTTGTTCAACAACCGACAGAAAGAGGAAAGAGATGAAGAGTATCAGCATCGCAACAGATTAGACTGGGAAATGGGAGAGAGAAGCATTAATCGGTTCTTGGCGCTCTTGGAAGAAAAGAACAGAAAAAGTGTTCAGATGACATTAGATGTTCTGAAAGAGCGAAGACAACTTGAAGCCTGTGTCTCTAATCTGATGGAGCGAATCACTGAGAAGGAGTTAAAAACCCAAGAACTGACGCAGATTCAGGAAGCCCTAGGACAGAACAGAGAAAAGATTGAGAAGTGTGAGAACTTTAAGTTTACAGTCCAACAGGTTTTCAAAGAAAAAGTCCCCATAAAACCTGTAATAGTGTGGTCGTGGTCTTTTTTGAAGAAATGGAACGACTTGGCAACCTGCTGCTCTGTCTGTAAGGAAACCTGTCATGATGAGTATGGTTGCTGGTTGATCCCTTTCGATAATGTTAAAAGGTGTCAAGTCATGAAAGAAGACCACTGCACTGTGTGTACTAATAAGTGTCATTACAGCAAACACAACAAAGAGGACAAAAAATATGTGACAACGACAAAGACAGTCACTATGACATTTGATGAGCTCCAACAGAAGTATCCAAAAAGTGGGGAAAAGCCTAGAATCACCAATTACACAACTTATAAATATGAAGATACTAAACAGGAACATGAAAGTATCATGAAAGAGTTTCAAAGAAAAACAGAAATCGAAACGAAACTCGACAGTGATCTGGAGAAGATTAAAAATGAAAAGTCCAAACTGCTGCATGAAGCTTATACGATCATCATGAATCTGTGTAAGATCGCATTAAAAGCAGACAGCGCTTTCACTCTTCGGCATCTGGATTTCCTGATTCCCCGACTGAAGGAGGAGGGAAAAGATGAATGGATAAAGGACCTGGAGGATCTGAAGAAAACTGGAGAACAGCAGAAAAATAAGGGGGCCGTACATCATTTAATGGCTTTTTTTGGTAATTTAACTGGTAAAAAGTAATAAATGCAACAAATACAGGGCTTAAAGTTCTCCGGCACCGTGCCGGATCTCCGGTGTGCAGCGTTTGGCTGCAGAAAAAAATAATCCTACATTTAAAAAAATATTTGTTGATATCACGTTTGAGTCCATGAGTTCGCCTACCAATGGTATGAGAGAGCTCAGCTTTCACTCTCAACCAAACTAACATTACTAGCTAATCAGAAGTTTTTGCTCTTATAAACACGAGACGCGCATTATAGTATCTAATCAGACAGAGTCGCAGCCCTGATGAATGGAGAAGCACGACATGTTGAAAAAGCTGCGAGGCGCAATGTTCAAAGATGTCCATCTAGCGCATATTTACATAGAAAAACTAATTAAAAAGCAGCGGAGCTTTGTAAGCGGCTCAGAGTAATCATGTCATCTCCATAAAACTATATGATTGCCAGAACAAATTTACCGGGATTTTTGAAAAGGTCCTGTTCACACATGATCTCTTAACGGTAATTTACCAGTAAAGACTGTATGTGTGAAAGGGGCTAAACTATTCCTCTGCATTTGCTGTGAATTTGAATTGCTTAGCGTTCATCTGGGAAAACAGTGTGTATTATCTCACTAGATTTGTAACGTAAATCATTTAAGCCTTTGACAACACAGGAGAATACATCAACCTATTTCTAAATATGCCATTTATTGTACATCGTGATTTCAAAATAAAAGTTTCTGATTTTGCATGTGGCCAAATATTAAAATTTAATGGATTTAAACGTCATTTAATCACGCTGTAAAGTGAAACATCACCAGGCCGTTGGCGCCCTCTGCAGGTATTTGATATAATACATAATGTACTTAAGTTGGTTATGTTCGTATTATGTAAAGAAATATTACATTACGTATTTTAACAGTGTTGTTCAATACAATCATGTAATTATTTAGTTTTGATATTTTATTTGAACCAATTATTATTGCCTCATCGTTAGTTTATATATAAATAGTCATACTAAGGTCCCGTCCACACAGAGAAGCGTTTATCTGTTTACTTATAAATGTTCTATCGTATAGGGGTTTCGTCCAGACGGATCCGGAGAGTGAAAACTATATTTTTTGAAACCGGGTCCCAGAGTGGATAAATCTGAAAACACCACCCTTCCGTTTTCGTGTGGACAGCGAATCCGTATATTTTCTGAAACGATGACGTCATCCGCCCACGTCTTGCCTCTAGTCAGACACCGCTACGTCACGTAACAGCAACAAAAAAATGAACAAACACTGAACGATTGTCTTTTTATTAACTAACATTAACACAGATTAATAAATGTATTGTTCCATGTTCGTTTGGCGCTATATAAATAAAGGTGACTTGACTTGACTTGACTATTTATCGTTACCGCGAAATAAAATGTCAACCGTAACATTGCTGTTAATTTTGTTTTGTGTTTTGTTTTAGATGATGTGTGAACAATAATTGGAGCGTTTTTGAGTAATTCCGTCTCTCAAAAAATAATTGGAGGAAATTTTGTGATGAAATTGGAAAAGAGACGGACGTTAATGAAAGGTGGGGAATGATAAGAAAGATGGGAGGGATTCAACCTAATGGAGAAATTCCAGTTTTAATTAATGAAGGAAAACAAGTCATATCTAACTCTGAAAAAGTAGAAGTATTGGCTGAAAATTTAGTTAAGGTTCATAGTAATAGAAATATATCAGAAGGCAAGGTTTATGCGCATAGTCCAAGTCTTCTTCTCTGTTTTTAGTGTAGCTCTGAGGCAGAATTACAGCGCCACATACTGGTCTGGCATGTATACTACATCGTTTTGTGTCGGTTTCGTGGTTTCGTGTGGACGCAGATATTTCTTGAGACGAGGGGGAAAAAAAGATCGGATTCGTGTGGACGTAGCCTGGACAAAGCCTGGTTTTCACTTAGGTCTATTTGTGTTACTAAAAAATATCAGATTACTCAATTGTCAAAATAATCAGTCAGAAGAAATGAGATTATATAGAGAAAACAAAATGAAAGAAAATCCAAATATTTTAGAGCAAAGAGATGTAAATGAAAGCTCGGTAGATTAAGTTTTTACCATGTATGAATTAAATCAGACACTTGCCTATCAGATAAGTCAAAGAATATTTTATTATATCTTTTTAATAGAGTGTGGAAATTAGGAAAACTCCCTTCCTCTTGGAAACATGGCATAATTATTCCAATTGTAAAGCCAGGAAAAGACCATTCGCAAGTTACAAGTTACAGACCAAAATTAGATTATATAGAGAAAACAAAATGAAGGAAAATCCAAATATTTTAGAGCAAAGAGATGTGAATGAAAGCTCAATAGATGAAGTTTTTACCATGTATGAATTAAATCAGGCACTTGTAGGAGTTAGAAATACTTCTCCTGGTAAAGACGAAATATGTAATGAAATGATTAGGTATCTATCAGATAAGTCAAAGAATATTTTATTATATCTTTTTAATAGAGTGTGGAAATTAGGAAAGCTTCCTTCCTCTTTGAAACATGGCATAATTATTCCAATTGTAAAGCCAGGAAAAGATCATTCACAAGTTACAAGTTACAGACCAACTGCATTAACATCTAACCTCTGTAAACGAATGGAACGAATTGATTATGTTCTGGAATCAAAACATCTTTTTTGTCCTCATCAGAGTGGTTTTAGGAAAGGTAGAAACACAACAGATGCAGTTTTAAGTCTAGAATCGGATATAAGAAAGTCTCAGGTTAATAAAGAAGTATTAGTTGGTGTGTTTTTGGATGTAGAAAGCGTACGATATGATGTGGAAGGAAGGACTTTCAATTAAACTGAATGAAATTAATATTAATAGTAGTATAATTGGATTAAGGATTTTTTAGTTGATAGAACCATTCAAGTAAGCGTGGGGTGTTCATACTCAAATATATATGCAATTGAAAATGGTATCCCACAAGGTAGTGTTTGCAGCCCTATATTGTTCAACATAATGATGAATGATATTTTTAATACAGTTGGACCAGGAATTGGAAAGTCTTTATATGCAGACGATGGTGCTTTATGGAAAAGAGGTAGAAATTTGTCGTATGTAGAAGAAAGCATGCAGAATGCTATTAAAGAAGTTGAAATGTGGGCAAGTAATTGGGGATTTCGAATATCAGTGGAAAAAACTAAAATAATATGTTTTTCAAAAAAGAAGACAACACCGGTTGGCATGAGCAAAAATTGTATGAGCAAAAACTGGAGCAAGTATCTGAATTTAGATTTTTAGGTATTTGGATGGCTTCGAAGATAACATTTGCAAAACACATTCAACAGATAGTAGATAAATGTAAAAGAGGAATAAATGTACTGAGGTGTTTGGCGGGAATAGATTGGGGAGCTGATAGACAGTCTCTAAAAAGAATATACTGTGCACTTATAAGGTCTACATTAGACTATGGGAGTATGATTTATGGAACAGCTTCAGCATCTCTGTTAGATAAGGTGAATAAAATACAAAACCAGACATTGC
>NW_015539868.1:166586-171280 GCF_001515605.1 Sinocyclocheilus anshuiensis
GATAACTTTGCCATAGTATCCTTTCAAATGTTAAAGAAAGGACCCCACTGCCCCGCCCCTGGAAAAAAGTTCAGGCTCAGGATTTTCTTTTTGCTTTAACCCCTGCAAATATGAAAATGCTGATCAGAACAGATAAAGAAAATTAATTAACTTACAAAATGTTTTGATGAATTTCATGATTAAATTTCTGGATATATGAAAAGTAAATTTGATGAGAGTTAATGAAATGACGTTTTATTAACAAAGTTAGGAAAGAGCACATTCAGGTAATCAACTAATTCAACCGAATTTAGCTGCAGTGTCTTTAAGGCTTCTGTCTTTCATATTTTAATGAATTAGGTACAGTGCTGGCCAAATTGATGCCCCATCTGCATCGAATTATGAAAGTTAAAAAAAAAAAAAGTCAGAACAGAATAGCATTTTTTTTATTTTATTTTTTTAAATTAAAACAATATATTACGATTATACAATTAAATGCTATGCTAATTACTGCATGTTTCAGTACTGGCTAAATGTATGTGAAAGTGTACTCTATTTAATCAAATACATTTTTGCATGATGTTTCATCCATGCTACTAGGTGTCACTATAAGGACAAGAAATGTATCATATTAACCAGTATTATGTAAACAATGCTTAAATTACAAACAGCAAAAGTGCAACAAGTTAGAAATAAAGAACATAAGAGCAGTGAGTTGTTTTGGTTTAATTTAATATACTGTTATAACCTGTTCTCTTTCGGTTTTACAAAGATTCCAACTATAATCAAGCTGATTTTAAGCAGTCTTTGCATAAAATTAACTACATGTGTTGTTATTAAAATGATTTATCTTGTTAAACATCTTTAAATTTTTGCATCTGTAATCCTCACTGTAGTACTTTTAGCAAACATAGCTCAGCCTATTAGCCTACCCTGTATGTATGTGTACGTATATATATATATACTGTATATATATATACACAAATGCAGAATACATTTAATACCGAACGAAGAAACATAGTACTGGACTCACTATAAATACACAGGACTTGACAAGGGGAAGACGAGAAACACCTGGGATCAATAAACATAATAGGAACAGGAAACAGGAAGGACCAAATATGGGCATGGACATAACCTGGAGCACGTGGGGGAGCAAAACACACATGAAACACAGAACAGAGTCTGACATTACTCCCCTCTCCCGGAAGGCGCGTCCCTCGCCGTAACAATTCCACTAGGGAGGGGGGGTAGGCACCCTGGAGGCTGGTGCAGGACTGGGACATGGGGAATACCTCCAGGGCGGATCAGGCAGTCCAGGGTGCCATGGCGGCACATGGCGCTCAGGGGCCATGGCGGAGCAGGGAGCTCTGGAAGCCTTGGCGGAGCTGGCAGTTCGGGGCACCATGGCGGAGCAGACAGTTCAGGAGGCCATGGCGGAGCAGCCTCCAAGGCCGCTGCCCCAGCCCCCGCCACGATCTCTACGGCTGGAGCCCTATAACCCCCCCACCAAAAAAAATACTTGGGGAGAATTACAGGCATCTTGGCTGGAACAGTGTCATAAGGGCGCTGAGGAGGCGCGGGCACCGGAGGGCACTTTCGAGGAACGGGCTCTGGAGGGCCCTCTGGAGGCGCGGGCACAGGAGTAAGCTCTGGACTGGATTCAGGGACTGGAGCACCGTCGAAGAAAACCTAGCCTCTTTCATGAATAGTAGTATCTTTTATGTCCTCATCAGAGTGGTTTTAGAAAAGGTAGAAACACAACAGATGCAATTTTAAGTCTAGAATCAGATATAAGAAAATCTCAGATTAATAAAGAAGTATTAGTTGGTGTGTTTTTAGACATAGAGAAAGCGTAAGATATGATGTGGAAGGAAGGACTTTTAATTAAACTGAATAAAATGAATATTAATGGTAGAATGTATAATTGGATTAAGGATTTTTTAATTGATAGAACCATTCAAGTAAGGATGGGGTCTTCGTACTCAAAGAAATATGCAATTGAAAATGGTACCCCACAAGGTAGTGTGTGGAGCCCTATATTGTTCAACATAATGGTAAATGATATTTTTAATACAGTTGGACCAGGAATTGGAAAGTCTTTATATGCAGACGATGGTGCTTTATGGAAAAGAGGTAGAAATTTGTTGTATGTAGAAGAAAGCATGCACCTCCATGGTTATTCTCAATGCCTGTAGTTGATCTTCAGCTTCTAGTGAGTATAAATGATAAAAACAGACAAGAATCTAAAGATACAATAGTACATAAATATTTGGATCAGAAGTATATATCAGTAACTCACATATGTATATAGATGGATCTAAAGATCCTGAAACAGGACACACAGCAGCAGCAATATATGTTCCAAGGTTCAGGTATAAAATATCAAAAAGAACATCTAATCATCTATCAGTTTATACAACAGAAATGATTGCAATATTATTGGCTCTTCAGTGGGTTGAAGAGATTAATATACCTGAAGTGGTCATATGTTCAGACTCTTTCAGCATTATCAAGTTTAATGAGTGGTAAATCTTGCTAAACTCGGGATCTGGAGCCCTCTCTGGGCTCAACTCGGGGACTGGAGCCCTCTCTGGGCTAAACTCGGGAACAGGCGCCCTCCGTGGGCTAAACTCGGGAACTGGAGCCCTCACTGGGTTAAACTCGGGATCTGGAGCCCTCTCTGGGCTAAACTCGGGATCTGGAGCCCTCTCTGGGCTAAACTCGGGATCTGGAGCCCTCCGTGGGCTAAACTCGGGATCTGGAGCCCTCCGTGGGCTAAACTCGGGATCTGGAGCCCTCCGTGGGCTAAACTCGGGATCTGGAGCCCTCCGTGGGCTAAACTCGGGATCTGGAGCCCTCCGTGGGCTAAACTCGGGATCTGGAGCCCTCCGTGGGCTAAACTCGGGATCTGGAGCCCTCCGTGGGCTAAACTCGGGATCTGGAGCCCTCCGTGGGCTAAACTCGGGATCTGGAGCCCTCCGTGGGCTAAACTCGGGATCTGGAGCCCTCCGTGGGCTAAACTCGGGATCTGGAGCCCTCCGTGGGCTAAACTCGGGATCTGGAGCCCTCCGTGGGCTAAACTCGGGATCTGGAGCCCTCCGTGGGCTAAACTCGGGAACCGGAGCCCACACGGGAGCGAGCTCTGGGGCTGGAGCCGACACTGGAGCGAGCCTAAGGACCAGAACCAACTGCCTTCTCCTCTTTTGATTCCCAGTTAGGTTAGGGGTGAAAGGCGTGGTCGGCGGACTTGACACTGGAGTGGCTTGACAATGGCGCAGCGAAGCCCGCGGCGGTTTCCATGCCGTGGGGAGAAACAAACAGGAAAAAAACACTTTCAAAACCAAAAAACAAACATGGGGAGAAGGGGCGCCGCTTACTGTCTTGTTCCTCGCTCCCTCACAGTAGCAACAAGGAGATTTTAATGACATCAAGGGAACCAGGAAAACACATAGGAGAGGTTGACACATACAATACCGGACTTAGAACTCAAAACAGGAAACCATTAAATACACAGGACTAGAGCAGGGACACAATGAGGAACACCTGAAATCAATGACATAAACATTGGAAACACCTGGAACTAATGAAACATAATAGGAACAGGAAGATAACCAAATAAGGGCATAGAAACACATGGGGAGCAAAACACACACAAAACACGGAACAGAGTCTGACAATTATTGGCTCTTCAGTGTGGGTTGAAGAGATTAATATACCTGAAGTGGTCATATGTTCAGACACTTTTTCAGCATTATCTAGTTTATAAAATGTCTGATAAAATGTCTTAGATTTACCACTCTTTAAAGTTTGCTCAGAATGCAAACAAAAACAGTTATCTCTTTTGTATGGATACCAGCACATAGAAGGAAATGAAGCGGTGGATCAAATAGCGAAAACAACATCATTAAAACATCCAGACAGAGTTTAATGCTCCAATGAGTAAATTATAAATAAAAGGGCTAGTTAAAAAAGCGTTAAAAGATATGTGGCAAAGTAAATGGGATGGTGAAAATAAAGGACGACATTTCTATAATATTCAAAAAATAGTTAGAAATGAGAGGAGGATTTTTGGGAGTAGAAAGGAAGACAACATAATATCTCGTCTTAGAACTGGACACACTGCACTTAATCAATCATTATATATAATAGGAAAACGTGAATCTGGACTTTGTGTTAAATGTGATCTTCCTGAAACAGTTGAACATATTTTAATAAAATGTAAAGGATATGATAACGAAAGATTACAACTTAAATTAATCAGATCTCACTTCAGAAATTGTTAAATAAAGATGCAACTATAGACATGTTTCACATACTATTTAAGTATCTCAAAGATACAGAGTTGGATTTAAATAATTATTATTATTTTGGTTTTCCTATTATTTATTTATTCATCCCAGTAGGTGGCGGTATATGCACCTAAAGCTCAATAAGATGCCAAAGAAGAAGAGTTCTGTCTCACGCTGATGACGTCACCACCACCGCTGGGTCTTCTGAGGTGAGAAGCAGCTCACAGTAAATACACTTTATATAGTTATAAGGTATGGGTCCTGCTTTAAGCAGTTCATCATTCAAACAGCCATGCAATCATATTTCTAAATGACAATTCTTCTCTGTCTGTCAAAGGGGTCATAATGATGCGATTTAAAGTTTTCCTTTCTCTTTGGAGTGTTACAAGCTCTTGGTGCATAAAGAAGATCTGTAACGTTGCA
>NW_015539868.1:171554-172016 GCF_001515605.1 Sinocyclocheilus anshuiensis
ATATACATAACGTTATAATGAGATCACTATTGTAAAAAATGTTGTTAATTCTTAGGGTTTCGCTGATGTTTAATGTTAACTATCTTTTAATCAAAACATAAAACATTATTTACCCCGTTTGTATCTGTGAGGCGTCTGTTTCACACGTCAGTAATTATGACTGTTGAAAGTCTGACTTGACTCTTGGTAATGTATTTTGCCCCGCCCCCCAAAACATATGATTCGACTATCAGTCGACTATCGGCAAGATTCGAAAATTCTGATTCGACTATGAAAATCCTTAGTCGGGGACACCCCTATTAACATGTAAATATAAATTACTTGCCATTTATTTTTGTCTTACACAAATAAAAATTTGTACATATAAATTTGCTATTGTATGTTCAGTCACATTTTTTATCAAATTGAAAAGTAACACTTTGGCCAAAAAAAAATAAGTTTTCTGCCAAATAGGTCTGTGAT
>NW_015539868.1:172165-179019 GCF_001515605.1 Sinocyclocheilus anshuiensis
AAATTATGATTCGACTATGAAAATCCTTAGTCGGGGACACCCCTATTAACATGTAAATATAAATTACTTGCCATTTATTTTTGTCTTACACAAATAAAAATTTGTACATATAAATTTGCTATTGTATGTTCAGTCACATTTTTTATCAAATTGAAAAGTAACACTTTGGCCAAAAAAAAATAAGTTTTCTGCCAAATAGGTCTGTGCTGATCTTAGGCACTGGATGTAAATGTCAATGCCAAAGACATCACTGCTCATAAATAGGTCAATGGTTTGTCTGAAGTGAGTCTCAATTACATCCTGTAGAGCAGGGGGCTGTACCATGATGGTAGATAGACAAATTCACAGTTACAGGATTAGTTGACAAAACCAAACCACTCCAATCCGGCTTTGTTGGTACCATGATGCTGATCATCAACTTTCTTTTTCAACTCGTGCTTTGATCCTGAGTTTGTGGAGCACGTGCACATGAATGTGTGACATCACTGGCGAACAGCCAATCACGAGCCTCACAACACAGAGCAAGTGTGATTCAGTGTGATTCTTTTTTTTAAAGGTTAAGAGATCAAAGAATATGAGGAATATAAATGCATTTACACTGAAGTACTTGTCTATGAAAGAGGACAAATAAAATAAATTATCTCGTTCTATCAGTGCAGTCACAAGTGAAACTTGTGAAGTTATATATGTAGAGATTTTTAAATTTTTAAAGCGTTATCTATTGATTCTACCACTTATGTATATTACATATGATCTGTATATATTAATATTAATTTAAAATAAATGCTTTATAATAATTGTGTTCATGAAAGAGGACAAATAAAAGAAATGATCTTGTTCTATTAGTGCAGTCACAAGTGAAACTTGTGAAGTTATATATGTAGAGATTTTTAAATTTTTAAAGCGTTATCTATTGATTCTACCACTTATGTATATTACATATGATCTGTATATATTAATATTAATTTAAAATAAATGCTTTATTATAATTGTTAAACTATGGATTAATAGTAATATAAATCATATTATAATTATATAAGTCATATATAAATTATAATTATCATTAAAGCCAGACAATTTTGTAAATTTTTAAGGTACTTTATAGTGACCTTTAATTTGTAGGAACAGAAACTGGGGGGAGTGACTTTTTTGTGTCAGACATGTGTCACTTTGCTCACATCTGATTGGTCCAACTTCAGTTTGAGATCTCTAACTCAGAACATAAGCTGCCCCGGAGCAGGTTAGCTGTGCAGTGTAAGTTACTATGGCAATGAACGCCGCTAAAAGCCAAGTCACGTTCATGGTACCTAAAACCCAGGATTGGTGCAAACTAAACTGAAACTTACCTGGCTAGCCAGCTAATCCGGCTTCATGGTAGAGGCCCCAGGTGGCGCTTCAGGAACAAAGACTTCGTGGATAGCATCAGGAACTGCAAGGACTGCCGTGGACAGCTGTCTCCCAAAGCTTTTGATATTCTTCATATTCTGTGTGGTGGTTAGTTTGCAGAAGTAACAGAAATGAACTTTTCCAGTAGTTTCCAACCGATTTTTACCTTTTATGGGCACTTTTACCTCTGGTGCACCAAACCTGGAGATGAACTCATAGACGAGCGTCTTAGCCGTAGTTTCTGCCCCTTTGGTCTGGCACAGGACAGGCTTCCACCCAGCGAGTGAACTGGTTAGTGATGATTAGAACATACTTTTTCCCTGAACTGGACACAATATATGGATGTGGATCCGATCCATTGGCGCCACTGCTTGGTAATTTTGAAGCTTGCCCTCTTCGTCGGCCAAGCAACTTTGCAAGCATTGCAGTGTCTGCACCTCTGTTTGGACAAATGTACTTCTCCACCCATGCCATAACATTTGAAACTTTGACGGAGTCGCTCTAAAGTCTTTCCTTCACCCAAATGGCCAGACTGCAGTGGATTATGGCAGGCTTGTAACACTTCTGTTTGCACTGAGGCAGGTACTAGCAACAGTAGGGAGGGACTGAGTCCCCCAGGCCTTTCCCTACGATACAAGAGGACACCTTGATGGAGTTCAACTCGTGGCCAACACAGCCGGTATTTTCTTACTGCTGGACTTTTCAACGCAACATCCTCTTTGGATGGAAGGACTCCTGTCTCTTAAGTTATATTACAATATGTAATTGATAATCATCAAACCACAGTACTTGTCTGCTAACTAGACAGCTAGCTACCAAAGTAATAAGCTGGCTACTTTTTCATAAAGAATAAACACACCAGCAACAAAACAAAACTTACTTGCCGCTGCGGGTACTGCTCTCCTGATTAGCCATTTTACCATCTGTCACTCCTTTTTCAGCATGTGCTCTCTTCTCCTATGCGTCTCACGCTGTCGTCAGTAATGCAGGGAATGTTGTGGTTGGTTGTCAAGGCAGCCAATCAGAATTTAGCAGCCTCGTCTCTGAATTATGTCTCTTGGCTGGAATTATGGCATATTGTAACGCTGGGTTGGGTTGAGCAAGCGAGTCGTCGGCATCTTGAGCAGGGTTGCCAGGTTTTCACAACAAAACCCACCCAATTGCTACTCAAAACTAGCCCAATCGTGCTTCGAGGGGGGGTCCCCCGGTAAAATTCACATTCCAGGGTTTAAATATCACGTTATCACTTTTTGCAAGATGAACATTTTCTCCACAAAACACAGTTCACGCACATGCAAAATGCACTTTTTTGGCTCAAAATATGATCTTTCGCATGCAGAATTGTGGCAGAGATCTAACCTTATAGGCTGAGACTAAACGCGGAAGTCTATAGACCCTTTTCACATTTCCGGGTTTCTCAGCAGCGGAAGTTGTCATAGCGGGGTAAACTTCTATAGCAGTGAATGGGAGAGTACCACAGATATATTTTTTGCATTCCCATTTACAGTCACTCCCATAAACGCAGTATTAGAAACACCCTTGTATTAGCGTTAATTCGTTTTTTGCGATTTTGAAGGTAATATAATACGAAATATAGTGTCATAAATGTACCAACATGTCCTCCAACCAATACACCCGCATAGGTCGTTTGTTGAAATCCCTGAAATACGACCCATCAGAGCGTATACTACAATTGCGCCCCTTTCGGCAACAGGACACTTTCATATTAATGCTTTGTACTCTTTTATCTGCGCCATAATTCTGGTTTCGTATAGCTCAGTTGGTAGAGCATCGCTTTATACGACGATATGCAATCACGTGATCATGGGTTCGATCCCAGAGAACGCACGTGCTCATAAAATGTGTATGCTCTGTAAATCACGATTTTGCATGATTTCTGTGAGGGTAGGTTTAGGGGCGGTGGTATTAGCCACCTAGTAAAATATGTACAAATTGCCGTGAGATCGGGTTGGACCATGTAAAAAGTCCACAAATTGCATTTAAATAAACACGCATTTTGATTGGTAATGACAGTCATACGTCATTTCATGAAATTTACATTTTGATTTCAAGGAGACTTTAAGCCCTTATGTTTGCCATGTTACTTTGTCTAGTATTGTCCCATTGTTGGTGAGTTGTTTCCATGTTGATGTTATTAGTCAAAGTCAAATCAAGTCATTTTTGGTTGACTTTGGATTATACACTGCAAAAAATGCTTTTCTTAGTATTTTTGTCCTGTTTCCAGTCCAAATTTCTAAAAACAAGCAAAATGATCTCCCAATGGGCTAAGAAAAATTATTCAAACAGAAACAAGATTATTTTTCTTACCTCATTGGCAGATAATTTTGCTTTTGCTTTGCTCTTGTATTCGCTGGGAATGAAGTACCTACATAAAAGATAAGACAACTAAATATAAGCTTGTAGGAATAACAAACTAGCCTCTCATTAATTTATTTATTTAATAAACTAACCGAACAGGTAGCAGGTGCAACAGGCTATAGAGCAGTGGATCACCTACCTTGGCTTTCACAATACACATGTCGTTGATGAGCTGATGCTGTGCCTCTCACTGTTGACAAAAAAACAGCATATGCTGGTTAGATATGTTTTGACGCTGGGATGCTGGTTTAAGCTGGTCCTTTGCTGGTTTATGCTGGTCATGTGCTGGCAAAGAATCAGAAACCAGCAAAAGACCAGCATAAACCAGCATCCCAGCGTCAAAACATACCTAACCAGCATATGCTGTTTTTTTCAGCTCTCACCCATCCACACACCATCTGGTTATATGCCTCCAAACCTTTGTAACATTTGAGGTCCTCAGCTGTGTATGGGCTTGGCAAAAAAAACTAAGTATTTCACTATGTCAGGATAAGAAATGTTAGGAAGAATTGTCGGGTCGTCAGTCCACGACAAAGGAGCCAGCTCGTACGGATCTTTACCACCTATTAACTTTAGTTTGTCAAAATATCGTGCCCTTTCCTGCTTACCAAGTCCTTCTCTATATGATTTAGCAGCTTCCACATGTTTTTTCTGTGGTTTAGACATCAAAAATGAGCAAAACAACGTCTTATGTAGTACATTAACCGTGCAATCCAATCTGTTGTTTACATCCGAGTATCTCCAATATGGCCACGCATCCGGGGAACTGACCAAACCGTGACATAGGTGCAAACGCTCTATAACAACTACACATAGCATAGACAAGACTGGACAATGAAGTGAGGAAACACAAGGATGGGATGATTGGCTGAAACAGAACAGATGTTGCAGGACTACTTAAATGAGGAAACTAACTAGAGAAAACAGGAACAGAGCAAAGAGTGTGACAACATAACAGAAAAAAAAAACACATTACACTGTCAGAGAGTGCATGCAATTTTACATTTATACACTGTTCAACAGGGGTCCTGTAAGGGGGAGGGGGTCAGGACGTTTCCAGAATGCGATTCTTCCCGAGGGTGACAACAAGTGCACTGGAGAGGCAACAGCAAGACAACCCCCAAAAAGGGAATGATTTTGATTGGTGGTCACATACAATTGTTCTCTTTATTCTTTCTGATGTTTTTTTATTAGGGTCCTTGTCACTGTCTGTAGCATGAGGCAGTACCTGCAACCCAATCAGGTTGCATCCTCCAAGATGGCACATCCATACGAGCTGTCACAAGGAGGTTTGGTGTGTCTCCCAGCGCAGTTTCACAGTATCATGGAGGAGATACTAGAGGACTGTTGCACAAAGCTTTTTTTTCAGTTTTTACCCAGGTAAGTTTACATTTAGTTTGAGTAAACTCTGAGTTTTCAGGCTCAAGAAGGTTGGTTTGATTGGGTTTTGTTACCATGGTAACTTACACTCCACAGCTACCCTGCTCCAGAGCAGGATTTATTCTGGGTTAGAGATCGCAAACCCAAACCAGACCAATCAGCTCTGAGCAAAGTGACATATTTATCTGATGCAATAAAGCCACTGCCTCTATCTCTCACTTCAAATTCAAGCAGATTAAAGTGAAAGAATTGGAACAACATTTCCAGTCTTTTGCTGATAATTATTTATTATATTCCTACCACACACATCAGTGTGTTGTACAAACTATAAATGTATTTTTTGTAGTAGTTATGTGTATTTAAATGTCTGAAACCTGAAGTAAACCCTGAAAAGTGATATGTCAAGCACTGACCGTGTATGTCTCTGGCAGTTGATCACATAATGCACAAACCTTCTAATCACACCTGTGTGATAATACACATCAGAGTTAAACACAGGTAAACACAAGCTTTGACCTTGTTATTTTATCAACAGTCACACAATGAGCAGCAAAATAGCTTGATACTTTCACTTGAAACATGTGAGAGGAATTTACGAGCCGAGCGCCTCCCAAGCTCCCGATTATTTTTAACATGCTTAAAGAATTTGGGAAGACAGGCCAATTTTGACCAGTGTATAGGCTCTCCAATATTACCAAATCATATACAAACACATCACATACGCTAGATCTGTGTATATTATCATAGCTCAGTGGCTACTAGGCGAGCCCATGTTGTGCGGATACACCGACACACACACAAATCTTTCTAGTTGTTTTTGTCGAAAGGAATGGATATGCTGTTCTCTGCTTAATGTGCCCCACTGAAGGTGCTTCCGAAATTAGTGAGGGTGCTCTAGCCTTAATGTACATCTATTTTCACATATATTTTGTGCCATTCATTGCTATGGTGCAAAAAGCACTCCCTTTATAATCACTCAGTCATCTCAGTTCATCGTGATCACACAAAGTTCCATTATAATCAATGAAGCTCTCTAAACAGCACAATGAATCTCTTTTTGCTTCATGTCTGCACTTTGTAAAAATGAGATGATTCGCAAGCGTGCAGAATTCAGCGCTGGACAAAGCTCCAGCTTTGTGAGCGGTGAGTGTATTCCAAAATAAACGCTTCTGATTGGCCATTGTGTTCAAGAAATCAACAGATACGTCAGTGATTAGCAACACTGCTCACCGCTGCAAATTTATAAACTTTTGACACTCTCCAGAGCACAGACACAAATAGGCACTGGATTGTTTGCCAAATCTGTAATATTATTACAGCTTCAACTCAGGGTGCTCTTGCAGTTGTACCAACTGCTTCTACATGACTATCTGGTTAACTGACTTGTAATGAGCAGCGGAGTCCTTAGCCATCTTCAAGAAACGGCTAAAACACATCTCTTCCATCTTTATTTGATCCTCTAACTCTAGCACTCTCTATACTAATTCTATTTTATCTATTTGTTTTCTTTTTTTAATAAAAAAGAACGCTTCACCTTCTATCACTTGCACTTTCTATTCGTTTTCTAACTGCTTTAAAAAAAAACTCTAACACTGACTTTCAATGTTCTTATTCTATTTGTAGCGAATCAGCTCATGGGAAAATATGAATAATTAATCATAACTAGTTATAATTAATTATAAATATTTAGATCCGCTGTAGATATTTAC
>NW_015539868.1:179297-179596 GCF_001515605.1 Sinocyclocheilus anshuiensis
AAAGTGCAAATGATCCCTAATGTATCAATTAATAAGACTAAGTTTGAATACTTGCACGTCTCGTCTGTCTGAAAGAAAGGCTTGATGCAGTCCAATGGTCCAAGTTGATCTTTGCTGAAGTTAGTTGATGAAAAAGAACCAGAAGAACCAGTAGAATCTTGGTGAATGGAAAAGTCAAGGCCGAAGGCCTGGCACAAAACTTAGGATGTCCTGGATGTCCTGGGCTCACATCTTCTCAAAACCTAACAGAACCACCGACTCTGGGCGGGTCCCTGGTGTGAGGCCTTTTTAAGGTCTCG
>NW_015539868.1:183374-197840 GCF_001515605.1 Sinocyclocheilus anshuiensis
GGGCGGGTCCCTGGTGTGAGGCCTTTTTAAGGTCTCGGAAGATTCACGCCTCTCAAGAGGGGCTTGTCCAATGAGAAAGACGGAAATTCCAAGCGGGAGGTGGCAATTGCTGGAGGGTTTTACGACCCTTTGTCTCTAAGCATGGTAATTTGCAAATGGAACTTGAATCGAAATTACTAAAGATTCTCAGGACACTAATATATTGCCTATGTACCAACATATAATATACACGCTCGTTTCGATCATCAGAAGGCGAATTCATAGATACTAAACATGGTAGGATTACATATAGGCAAGATGACAGGAATGGGTTCCATCATAAGCATGCATAGAATAGTCTAAAAATATCAAAGACAACATACACCGTGACCTGAAGGATATGTGTGTTCATTCAAAGAAAGGTTTTCCTATGAATTAATTAGTAGAAAAGTCCATTTCTACTGTGCATTGTGCCTCTTGCTATGGAACATGCAGTGATTTTCCCTGCTTCGCATTCCTCTAGGCAATAAACCCAGTGATATCAGCGTTGGTTGCCATGGAACCAGAGGCCTGTTCTGCCCTCCTGCGGTGTTACGCATTTCGGGGGAAGGGTCCATAGGTCCTCATATGGCTTGTTAACTGAGGGGTGTTACAGAGTATTTGTTAAATATAGCTAACAAAATATATATTGTGTGTTTGATTGGTCCAGACACTACATATTCTATTTACTTGTTTTGTTTGTATGTGTGTGTGTATGTATGTGTGTTATGAATCCGGTCTGTGTCTTGCCGTCTGATTGCCACCAGAGGTCGCCCTTCCATTACATTGACTCTCCAGTCAATCACACATACTATAAATACGAGGCTCTAACCACAGTTCAGGGCCGAGTATTGTTTGCCTTTATCCCTGTTTTAGCGATAGCAACATTACAGAGCCATTCTGAGTTTTTCTAAGTCTAGTCTAGTCCTGTTCATTGCCCGATTCATCTGTGTCTTGATCCTAGCCTATTTGCCTCGTCCTGTCTGTTCTCTGCCTGCCTTGGACTTTATCCTGTCTTGGATTATCCCTTTGTCTTGCTGTTTCTGACTTTGTTTGCACCTCCACTGGACTATTGCCTGTTTGTGGATTACTCGTTTGCCTCGCCCTCTGGATTACGTTCACCGTTAATTGATCCATGCCTGCCTCTGGATAACTCTTTCGTGTTGCCTGTGCTGTACTTTTTATTGCTGTCGCAATAACATAACTATTGCATGCCTGTTTTGACCAAGTCTTTAAATAAAGCTTTGCACTTCCAACTCTGGATACAGAATGGTCTCTGATATCTGATATCTGAGGAGCACAGGCATAATGTATGGAAAAAAATGAGACACATTCTATATTCTACTCCCAAAAATATTTTGTTAACCTACAAGTTTTACTTAAGGAACAGAATCACTCTAAATCCAGAGTTAACAAACTTGCATTATCGTATTGTTAGATCAGATTAGAGGTCTGCATTCCCGCGGCTCTACCGAGGTACCAGACCAGATTTATTGAGATGCAAGATTAAATTCCTGAATAAAACACGGCAGCGGTTGGTAACTCTTGTGTAATATGAACGGGAGCGGGCAGTCTAACAATATCCCATTCCCTACGTCCTTTCAGAACAGCATATCTGTACTTTACTCATTCATATCGGCCACCGGTACAGCCTGAACTCGGACTGTTATACACGCACTGCATGCATGGACCAGTGCTTTCTGCATCATGTATTTTATTTGCGGGGTCTGTACGTATGTGCGTAACGGTCCTCAGAGCAGGCTGTACCTGTGGTAAATATACAGCCCTCAGACAGAACAGGCAGGTTGTCGATGAGTGACAGAGCAGAATAAGGATGGCAGAGCAAAGTGTGGATGCGCTGTCCTTGAAGGATGTTCAACTTGGACTGAAAAATGGTCAGTTTACTGCTAAGAAACCCACATCAGCAAGTCTGACTCGGGACATTTTTCTCAGGGATGTTAAAAAGTGATTTCATTTAGCAGTGGCTACAAGCCAATGGTTTTGTTCAAATTTTGCTTATAATTTTAAATGACAGATGTTGTATTTGTTTTATTTTTTTCTCTGTGACACTTTTCCTACTGTGTTGACAGCAAAATGTTAAATGAATTTTGTATTTTGACAAGATGAAAAAACATTTTTTGGGACCAGACTACATTTTTATTTGATATCTCTCTTTCGGTAGTGTGAGATTCTGGAAACGACATCTAAATTTAGCAGGAACAGTCGGGTCGGGAAGAAAATTATTCTAAGTAGAACAAAGAGTGAATATATAGCGGGAGCGGGTGGGTATAGAATATTACCTCGCAGGGAAGGGACTAAAAAAAACAGACCTCTAGATCAGATCAAGTCTCCACGTCAGACGAATCAGATCCAGCCCTGGATGCCAGATCCGGTCAGAAAATATCCATTTTGCCTGGTATTGAAACCATTAGCCAGCAGAGTAGTCTAATACCCAAAACCCGTTAACAGAAAGTCTTGACTGGTACCCAAAACTGTATTAACAGTCTTCTATCAGCCAAGAAGTTGACTGAGCAAAGAAAGAGAAGAGCAGAAGTAGGAGGCGAGTTTATTGAATAATCTTAGTTGCGTATGTTTCAATGCTCAGACTTCATCTGACGAACAAAGAATCCTCAGATCCTTCAAAATGTACAACATCTGTCTACAGTGCAATATCCTGAACTGTATCATTAAAAGAAAAACAGTTGTCATGCATTTAGTGTTGTGCTTTTATTCCCCAAAAGGATTACCCAGCAAAGAATCCGAGCAACTCTCCGATCCATAATTTGTAAAACCAGAGAATTATGGAAATGTTTACATTAGGCAATCCAGTCTTAAAAGGAAAAATATATATTACTAGTAATTGCTGCATTTGCATTGAAGTATTTCCTGTGGTGTCAATTTTTTATCTCTTATTCTCTATGCTGTCTTGCACCCTAGTGGCCAACCCAGCCAACAGAAATATTCCACACAGTCTTCACGGCATCTGTTGTGCCTCTAACTTCAACCGACATGGCAAACATTTTTAAAACCAATTTTGTCGCCAGTTGGAAGCAATATCAGCAGGTCTGAGAACAGAACTCTTACTTTCAGCTGTTGCCCTTAAGGGTATCTTTTGTAATGGACTTAAGAACTGTTTAAATGACCTAATGCCAAACAACAACTTCTCTGCTATTCTAGATTAATATATTGACTTTGCATTGTGGCTGAGTGGTTCCTCATTTACTGTGGGAATTGTGGATGAGGAACCTGTGCATGGACATCTGTATTTCATGGAAAAGGAATCCAACCGGCAAGTGATTATGGATGACAACCAAAAGGAAGAGTGTCATGACAACCCAGGGACAGGTGGACATCAAGGACGATTAAGGACTTATGACAAAATTGTCCAGTCCTACTACTGGCTAGGCATCATGGAGGATGTCAAACAGTGGGTAAGATGTGTATGGACATTGTCTCATATTAATGTGTTTCCCTGGTGTGAAATGTCACTGACACCTTATTATATGTTAGATTGACCACTGTCCACAGTGTCAGCGCAATGTCACTATTAAAACAGTGGCTCCAGTCTTGCACCCTAGGGATGGATTTGATGGGGCCATTTCCAGTCACTCCTCTGGGAAACAGTTATGTCCTTACAATGACAGACCTCTTCGCGAAGTGGATTATCGCTGAACCGTTGAAGAGTAAGACTGCAGCAGAGGTGGCAGCTGTGGTCTTGACTTGATTATTACCATACCAATATCACACATTTCTGGCATCAGGTCAGTGAGGACATGTTCAGTATCTTGGGTGTGAAGCGGTGCGAGACATCAGCTTATCACCTCCAGTCAAACGGCCAGGATTAGAGGACAAACCAGACCATCAAGAGGGCTAACTAGCAAAAACGTACTTGTTTAAACTTGCATGCTATGTAGTTTTTTTTGTGTGTGCATGTTTTCTAAATTGTTCTCTTAATTGTTGTATGTTTTTGTACTTTTTCTCCATCTTGATGTAAAGCACTTTGTGACGCTTGCTCTAGAAAGGTGCAATAGAAATAAAGTACTTACTTTGTCCAAGTGCTGCAATGATAAACAGAATGACTGGGACTAACATCTGAATGGTGTGGTTATGCTATCAACACCTCAAAGCAGGTTTGTGTAATTATCATCTTGTGACTCGTGCTTTGCGTTGAGAATCTGGAGGTTGACATAGACGCTAGGATTGCTGAGGTGACAGCACTTCGTGCAAAGGTAATTTTTAGTTAAAAACTTAATTGCATTATCAATTCTAATGAAGTGCTAATTTTACTAGCTAATTAACACATTCCTTTTTATAAGGTTCTGGACAACATCAACAAAGCGAAGGAGAAACCGAAGGTGACACTGGAAGATTTTAAGACACTGTGTTTAGCCATGGAAAACTTTTCTTCTGCGGACAATGACGTTAGTATTTACATTCATTTGATCTGGTAAATACATACAGGTGCATCTCAATAAATTAGAATGTCGTGGAAAAGTTCATTTATTTCAGTAATTCCACCGATGGAGTTTTGGTTCCTTGCCGCTGTCGCCTCTGGCTTGCTTAGTTGGGGACACTTCATTTCCAGCGATACCGTTGACTTGATTGCAAAGATACTATTTAAACTGAGCTGGATGTTGACATCACTGAATTCAATGATGAACTGTCTTTAACTGAAAAATTTGTGTTTACTATTGTCATTTTGCATTATTGACACTATTTTCCTAATTAATGCTGTTCAGTTGCTTTGACACAATCTGTATTGTAAGCGCTATATAAATAAAGGTGACTTGACTTGACTTGACTGTTTCAGTCAGCCACAAACAGTCACAAATATCTATATACTCTATATTATCTTTTAGATTAGGATCGCTTCTTTCAAACAAGACCATTTTCACATTTCTATCTTCCATCGGTGAGATATATAGCGTTTTATCCAGCTGCGCAACAGAAGCGCACCAGAGAAAAAAAGATGCTCTTTTGGCAAACTCCAAATCAGCTCTCCAAATCATAGCAGCTCCGGCCAGCGGCTCTTATGTTCTACAACTCTAGGCTACTCTTGGCTGCTCAGTGGGCGGCAATAGGTCAGATTATATGCCACTCAAGCGCGCCGGGCACTCAGAGCCATGAAATTTGACACCTCTGGGCCAATAGCCTGACCCGGATCCTCTCTCTCCCCCCTCCTGTCTAAGCTGTTTTGAGCGTGGGTCTTGTAGTTTTCTTTGACTGTTTTGAAGGCGATAATGCACGCTTGAAGGCAAACGCATCGGTGGCTCGGATAATGGCAATCTATGAACATTATAATGAAAGTTATATATGATGAAGAACGTTCAGCGGCGCGGTGGAGAGGAGAGGACGCGCGTCTGGTGAGCACATATGAGCGCTTTTGCTCCATTTTTGATAGAATCATTATTTTGAAACGTAAAAGCACAGCTAACAATCTGATAAACGATGTATTGATAGTAAAGTACAGTACAGGATGCGTTTCAGTAAATATACATGGATATTATTACAGTGCTGTGTTTATAAACAGCTATTTCTTTGTTTCACATTCTGAAGACCAGATAGCAGCTGAGCTCATGGCAAAAGCAGTTAGCTCGGAGCTAGCGGTGTAGCTCGCGTCTGATCTCCAGGCAGGATGGTGATGTAGGGGACTAAAATCATGCACCTAAATGGAAAGATATAAATCTGGAGGATGTGGATTCTGTTTTAGATTGTAATAAACCACATGGATTTTACAATTTATAGAGTCTTGTGTCTCCTGAAAGAAAAAAACTGATTGTATAAAACACAAAATTTGATATTTGGTATAATTCGCTTATGCCAGTTTGTATGTTACTGCTTAGACAAACATAAAACATGAAACATAATTAAGTCAATAATCAAGAAAAGTGCTATGGCACGTAGTAAAATAGGATTCTGGGGGCAATATGCTTTATAAAACCTGTTTTTGCAAAGGAAACTCACAAAGACACTTTTAGACACAAAAAGGGACAATTTTACTCCCTTTGGTTATAATTTAATAACTCCTGTTTAGAAGCTGTTATTTGAAAGATTCTTTTTTCTGGCACATCTTGGCACCTAGTGGAATCGAACTATATAAGTTGCAGAGAGCTGGAGCAAATAAAACCTGAATAACAGACTTTCAAAAAAAAAATCAAAAAGCGCCTATGTTTTTTAAGTGTTTATTGTGATATTTAAAACATATATATAGTAGTTCAAAGGGTTTTCTATACAATGACACATTTTTTTTTTATTTCCTCCATTGTATGTGTGTAGGGTAAACATTTGAATTTGGGTATGTCAAATTTAGGTGAAAATACACAAAAACGCCCCAGGTGCCATAGCTTTTTCCTGATTATTAAAATTCCGCATATTCCCCATAAATATGGGTAAGTTTGTTGTACTCCGTTTTGCTAACAACCTATTAATGCCCTGAGTACGGTAATTTCTTCTTATATTATAATCTATTTGGGTGTGTACACCATCCAACATTCATCACTAATTTAACTCTTGGATCTTTGTCTTTTTCATAATGTAATACTCTCCATAAACTTTTAGGGGCATACATTTACTGTTTGATCATCTAAATCTCCACTAAGATTATAGGATAGTCTGTATTCAGGTTTCATTCAATTCTGGCTACTATGATATTCCGTTCCATTAGGTATTATCCAAAACACTCTTCCAGTTATATTAGGATGTCTTACTCTTACTTTAGGCATTGGGTAATATTCATATAACCATCTATTTTCATATTGTATTCTCGTGCCATAATTACTTTTTTCCATTTATCTTGAACGTAGCTCCTTTTAACAATTTCTCAGTAATACCTTGATTAATATCGTCTCCTATATTTCCAATTAAATCCCAAAGTCTGAATTGCAAGTTAATCCTGCTCTGGCTCTATAATTTTCACCACAATTCCATATCCGACTAGTTTCATAGCATGGACAAGGGGTTGTTAAATATTCTTCTCTACCTTTGACAAATTTTCCTTCATATCTGGTCATGCCTTTACAGTCTTGATCTTTTATAATCTCAAAATAGCCGTCTAAGGCCTTTTTGCGCCATAGAGTATATAATTGCCAATTATATTGTTCTCCATTACAATTATTTATATTCTTTCCTGGGCATTCCTCCCAGTATTTTCTTGTGCTCACACTTATTTGGTATAAGGTCTTCTTCTGACCAGAATAGGTACCAGGGTTTATTATCACTTTAGCTGTTCTATTTGTCTTACTATGCCAATTTATCCATGGAAAAAGTATTTCTGGCATTCTCCTTCAAAAACTAGCATAGGCTTTTGAAGTTTTGTTACAAGTTTCTTTCTTGTTCCAGTCTCTCTAGCAGTTGCTATGCTTAAGCCACACTGTGCGATGACCACGATTTGGTCGTCTGAGACAAATTTGGAAAATCCTAAAAGATTCCTATAATCCTAGGCTAAAATCTGTAGTCTTTGATCGCTGGTTTGACATGTTCACCGACAGCCGATTAATGGCCGCTGTGATCAAATTTGACCTCAGACGAAATTCTGGCAGTGTCAGAAGATTTGGCGCACAGTCCTGCAGCGTGACTTCTCCTACGACGAACGTCAAACTGTCTTCATTTTTCAAGACAAGCCATGATCAGAATTAATACTAGAGATTTCTTCTCTCTGCCATAAACTCCGGCGATCCTGTCTTTTCTGACAGAATTCATATGATACGTTGTCTTTGCTATGATAAACTCCAGTTGCGCTGCAGTTTTCATGTGGGTGTGTAGTGCTTCTTGCACTATTCTTCTTAAACACACCGGTATTGCTGCCATTCATATACTTTTAATGATAGCTAACATTACAGCACCGCGTGCAATGCAGCTATCAGTGTATGGACTGATAATGTAGAACTCCGGACAGGTTTTCTTGCCCGTACCCGTTTTTAACGAGTCTGACATTAATGACAACTGAGTTCCTGTAGCTAATTTTACATGATGATTACATTTTTTTTTTAAGTTTCAAAAAGGTTTTTATTTAATGAAAAATTTGCCTTATTAAATGAACTATTATTTATAATCTTTTTTCATTCTGGTGCCTGAAATGGAGGAATTTTGGTCAATATTTTGCAAAATGTGTTTTTGTGCTGGTAGTGCTGGCACCTTGTCTGGTCATTGATAAATAATGATGACAATAAAACCGCCAGTAGGTGGCAGCAAGTCCATGTTTTAATAAATTATGTGTTGAATCATTCAAATCAAACGATTCGTTCAACACGGCGAATTCAATTAGAAATGAAACAAGTGAGTCCATCTGAATGAACTGTTGGTGAACATGTCAAACCAGCGATCAAAGACTACGAATCGAATGCTCACTTGATTCGTTCAAAATCTGATTCATTCAAGGAACGAAACACTCTGTTGCTATGCACTGTTGAATAAAATTAATAGCACATTTGTGCTCGCGCACATGCGATGATATTCAGAAAAGTACATTGCTTGTGCAATGAATATAAAAACGTAAAAATTCATACATGGGTATTTTATTCTTTCATTGCTTGAATTATAAAGTCATTCTAACTGTATTCTAACCGGCTTCATTGCGCAGTGAATGCTTTTGGACTCTTAAGACGTGTTTTTATTTGGTTTTTGCAAAGACGGTGACTCGATAATGTCAGCTCTACTATTGTCTCTCAATCCCTCACAGTCACACATACAGCACAATAACATAATGTCGGGGAATGTCTTTAAAAAGAAGACAACAAAAAAGGTCAAAAGTTGCGCTTGAACCATTTTGCACGAAAAATGACGAAAACTTGCTTCCGCTTGTAAGCAGCTTGTTACAATACCGAGTTCTGATTGGCCAATTGCCGCTATTTAGTTTGTGAATTATCATAAGTAGAGAATTTTAACATTTCATTTGCATGATAACTTTTACATACACATTATTAATTTAAAGGGGATGGTAAGGAGGGATGGTGGTTTTACCAAGGGGATGCTTTTTGTCATTTTTTTCAACCAGGGGGATGCCATCCCCCCGCATCCCCCCTCAATTTGAGCCCTATGTATAACAGTAAGGTCCATTCCTATTATATTCTGCTCTATTTCCTTCCAGATATCGGTGTGCTCCATAGGTTTACCTTTACTTTTTGTATAACCATTTTCTTTACAAATGTCCAAATACTCATTCATTCCCGCTTCAACATATTTGCTGTCGGTTATTATTATAGCCTGTTTTATGCCCAATTCTTTTAATTTCTTTATTGCTTCCGCCACAGCTTTAACTTCAGCTGTCTGTGCTGTTCCTTCTATTTCTCCCTTATTTCTATCTTTCTCCTGTCCTCTCGGTTTTATGTATCCCCAGTGTGCCTGTTCATCCTTAATGGTTTTAGAACCATCCGTATAGACTACTGTACTTTTTACCAAGTCTACTTTTTTCTTCTGACACTTTTTCTGTTCTTTATGTCTAATTTTCAGGTCTGGGTCTAAAAGCATGTCTCCCCATCTTTACCATCTTGTGGTCTGGGCTTTACTGTCTTTCACTTTATTCTCGCTCAAGTGTGCCATCACTGGCTCATCGGTGTTAACAAACATAGTCCTTCCTCTAGCCAGTCCTTTTAATTTTGGATATCTTTTACTCAACTTGCTAACACTGCTAACTTCTTTTTAATTGGTGCAAACTTTTTCTCTGGGTTTTCCCATGATCCTGTAATTATTCTTATTGGCATATTACTTCCTACATTTCTTACCATAACTGGTATCCAACATGATCTGTTCCTAGATCAATTTCCAGATTATTCTCATCCATTCTCCCTTCCACTTGTCCTGAGTCTAATATTGCTCTTTTCATTTTCTGTAGTGTCTCATCAGCGTCACTTTCCCAATTCAAATGTCCTTTTATCGCAGCATATATTGGTTTTGCCATTTGACTGTATCCTGGGATAATATCTCGTACATACTCCATTATACCCTTTATCTGTTGAAACTCTCTTACTGTTTCTGGCTTTTTTAACTGGTTTATCCTTTCTTTCATTGATTGTGTAGTTCCTTTGTTTCCTGCAGAAATCCAAAAACCTAAAAACTCCACAACATCTGTCATTAGTTCTGTCTTTTTAATATTTATCTTTAGGCCTGCCCCTGCCATTCTGTTTAGTTCTTCTTTCACTACTTTAACGTGTTCTTCCTCGTCATCTGATACTAAAAGAATATTATCCACATACATTTCCACTGGAAGTCCTTATACATCCATAATTGTAGCTTGGAAATGAACAGGAGAATTAATGTAACTGTCACGACTGCTACTGTGAGGAGCGAGGAGACGTAGGAGTTACACAACACGAGAGTCTTTAATAATCCAAATTACAGGGAAAACAGGGCACGCAGGAGACACACCAGTGGAGGAAGCTACTCTGAAACTGTAGCTTGACCAGCTACAAGCTACTCATAAATGAAAGTAATTAAGCTACATTCAAGCTACCCTTCTGAAAAAGTAGCTAGCTACACTACAAGTTACTACCAAAAGTAATCAAAGTACTTTTAGCTAGCTACATTGAAACTACTTAAAAAAATTATTATTATTTTATTACAATTAACATTACAAATAACTAAACAATTATTAATGAAGAATTATAATTAAGCTATAATTAAAATATAATGAAGTTATAAGTAAAATATTTGGGGTTTAAAACAACATACTGTAATGCAATCATGATTTTAACGAGTAGGGTGAATTCAAGTTGATTGGGAAACTTTTCCAAGCCATTTCAATGACAAAAAGTATCGCAATCATTTGATTGTGTAAACTATTCGATACACACAATAATAAAATAGGCTACTGTATTTATATTATCTTAAACTGACTGTCAACATGCAAAATTGCTATTAATGTAACATCAATGCAAGAACAAAATGTATGCAACTTAAACTGGATACGGAGGAGTCATAAAATAAGCAGGTTAAACTCACAGCTCATGCGGTATTTACTGACTGTGAATGGAGACGTCAATCATCAGCTGCGCACGTGAACACTGCGCTTTGCGTGAATCTCGCCGCAACCATCCTTTGCGAAATGATAAGAGATTTTATTTTCTGTTCGATTGGTGTTCATTACAAAACTGTGGGGCACAGATTATATTATGATCGTTCATCATTGTAAAATAGACATTTGATCTAGAGTGCAATAAAGAAGAAAAATTAATCAGTTAAAAAAGGCTATTATTCACCTCCTGTATTTGCTTCAAGTTTTTGACGTAGACCGCATTTTAATCTTTGTTTTGTGTAAATTACAGTTGATTCATGTGAAATATCCACTCCTGTACATCCTTTGCAAAATCATCAGACGATCTCTTGTCGGTGGACAGACTGTAAAGCCGGTCGGTGGAAAGACTGTAAAGCCGCACGATGCGTGATATCACAACAGATGGCGGTAATGATCAAATGTAGTTTGTGATCTATTCATAAGAAGACGCTACGTGCGCTGCAATGCATTACAGGCTCGTGACTCGTCAGAACGCAAAACGGAAATGTAGCATTTGGTCGCACTACATCACTACTTGCTGGAAAAATTAGTTAGCTACAGGAAAAGCTACACTGTTTTAAAAGTAGCGTCGCTACTGTAAAGCTACTAAAAAATTTAGTTACGCTAGTAGCGTCGCTAAACCCCAACACTGAGAGACACATAGCATCAATAGACGAATAACACCAGGCGAGGGACAATAGAACAGGAAACTCTTAAATATACAACAAGGAGAAGACGAGACACACCTGAAATCAATGAAACACAATCGGAACAGGAACAGGAAGATAACCAAATAAGGGCATGTCCCACATGAGGGAAAACTAGGTCAATGGGAGCACATGGGGAACAAAACACACACAGACAGTCCATATTCCTGACTTATCGCCCCCCTCCCAGAAGGTGCATCCTCGTGCTGAAGAAACAACAGAAGGAGAGATGGGTGGTAACTTGGGAGGAGGCTCAGGAGGAGGATGGACACCCGGGAGGCGGAGGCAAGGGATTCTCCAGCCACGGTGACGATGGAGATTGACAGATGCGCGGGGCTCGCACCATACTGATGTTGGGGCTGAGGGCAAGCAGAGGGGCTGCCAGATGACAGCGGTGGAGGAGGCAGGAGCGGGTGGGTGGTCATTTATGAGTCTCTGGGCTAAACTCAGGAACAGGAGCCCTCTCTGGGCTGGACAGGGAAACAGGAGCCCTCTCTGGGCTAAACTCAGGAACGGGAGCCCTCTCTGGGCTAAACTCAAGAACAGGACAGACAGAGGTCACCAACGGAGGAGAGGGGGCAGCCCTCTCTGTCCACGGCTTTCTCCCTCGTGGCGGGCATTGTATGATCTGGGAGGCTCTGGCTCCGTGGCGATCCTCAGCTCTGTCGCACTCCTAGGCGATGGCTCGTCGGTCGCGACGGGCTCTGGCTCTCTGTCAGTGGTGGGCTCAGGCTCAGGCTCTTGCTCCACGCAGCGGGGTGATGGTGGGCTGGGCGCTGGGTCTGGCTGTGTTCTGGATCGGGGGTAGATGCTCTCCAAACACCAGATGACTGCCTCCCTCCAACACAGTCCGGTGGTCTCTGGGAGGTCAATGGGGCAGTAGTAGTGGGCCCCGATCCAGAAAAGGGAGTTCAGCGCAGCGTCGTTGAATGCAGTTAAAACGGCGAGCTGGCTGAACTCCACAGCATACTCCAAGAAGGGAAGGTCTTTACAGGCAAGGGAGGTAAACTTAGAGGCGAGGGGATCCATGGGGTACACAACGGAAACAAAAAACAGTACAAAACACGGAAAACAAACGAAGGGGATAATGCAAATAAACTGTATGTGGTCCAGTGTTCTGTCACGATCTGCCTATTGTGTAGGAGCAAGGAGACGTAGGAGTTACACAACACAAGAGTCTTTAATAATCCAAATTACAGGGAAAACGGGGCACGCAGGAGACACACATAGCACCAATAGACGAATAACACCAGACGAGGGACAATAGAACAGGAAACTCCTAAATATACAACTAAACGAGGAGAAGACGAGACACACCTGAAATCAATGAAACACAATCGGAACAGGAAGATAACCAAAATATGGGCATGTCACACACGAGGGAAAACTAGGTCAATGGGAGCACATGGGGAGCAAAACACACACAGACCGTCCATATTCCTGACAGTAGCCCTGTGGCAATCTCTGGAACACATAATGTTTATTCCCAACTGTAAATGCTGATTTTTCCTGGCTCTCCTTATCTAGAGGTATTGACCAAAAACCATTTGCTAAATCTATTTTTGAAAGGTATCTCCCATTTTTACTTCTTTCAACCGTGTCTCTTGCATTTATCAAATACCGTCTGTCTGCTTCCGCTTCAATAGGCCTACCACTCCTTATTCTGCTTCTGAAGCTGCTTCTGACTTTGTGGTTTCCTGTTTCCTCTCTGAGTGTTTTTGCTCAGCTTTAAACTCAACCTTATTGTTCCTCACTTTCTTTGGGGTAATTGTAAAAAAAAAATTCTTTTATCTATTATTTTCTTCTTTTCTTCTGGAGTCATTTGTTCCCATTTTTCATCTGGGATATAGCTATTCTTAACAAGTGTTACTGTCTTATTAATTATTCTAGGCTTTTCTTTCCCCACTTTTTTGGGCTCTGATTAGTCCATTTCTCTCTGGAACCTAGTATTATATATTTTCTGTTCCCCTGTTCTAGGTTTATATGGTTTAACGTGGCCACCTTTTTTATAAACATGCTCTGAGTGTTTTTTTCTCTGAGGTGTTTATCTTGTAAATCCTTACAAGCACAATCGTGGTGACAAATATAGGGCATAATAACGTATAATATCAAATATGGGCCCAAATGACCATCTGGGTAGCAGCCTCAGCATCACTGCAGTGAGTACTGAAGATTGGTGAGTGGATGATGTAAATAAAAGCCGTGTATTTACTTTGTAAAAGTTACTTAACAGCATCCAATCAAAACTATAGTCTGATTTATAAAAAATATTGTTTGCGTGATCTAGTGTTCTAACCAATAAATCTCGTCTTACATTTATATACATTTATATTCAACACACCTGCACCACATTTAAAAAAGAACCCAAATATATTTTTTCCTCCCCAAACAATGGCAACTTTGTAATAATTTTAATTAATGTTTGAAAATATTATTTATAATGCTTTATACATCGTTAGATCCACATAGCTGTTCATATACATCATTATAATGGCTTGACTGAAAAACTGGGAAACACTGTTGGCTGTTGTGGGACGGCAATTTAACCTATTACACAAACTCGTATGTTTATCATGAGGTTGAATCCAGTTATTTATTATCAGATTGGGGGGACACGGTGTGGCCCACCCTTCTGTCCTCCTGTGGAACTTATTTGCATAGTCCAAACACACATTTAGAAAAGTGTAACTAAAGCTTTACCAATGCATCATTCACTTACCAAACCACAACCAGAATACATTTGGCAATGTTACG
>NW_015539869.1:0-1757 GCF_001515605.1 Sinocyclocheilus anshuiensis
GATTTCACCAGAGGAGGAACCAAGTCATTCCTTTCAAGTCACAAGTAAGTCTCAAGTCAAATGCCAAGTCCTCAAAGAGTTAAAGTTAATGAGATAATTAAGTGACTAATTAAATGATGATTGTGCATTAGTGATGAACACCTGCTGTTATTGAGAATTACAGAGGATCAGATGTTGATGTTTTATTGGTTAAAATTATGGCACCATCATGGAGATCAGTGTTTGCTTTAGTTGGGCTCTTGACCCTTGACTTCTGTGTTAGATCTCTCTGTGTAGCGATGCATGAGGTGTTGTAAAACAGTGATGTTCGTGCTGTACAGTGATGAGATAATAGCTGTTTTGTATGATGAGGTGGTCATCATGAGCTGGCCTGATCACAATCAAAATAACTCTTTTTCATGTATATGTTTAGGTTTGGCATAATTAACTCTGTAAAACTACAGCATGCAAACAATGTATTGTTCTAATAGTTATTGTGAATAAAAATAACCCATGTGAAATGATATAACATAAATATTTGAGCTCTTGTACTATTTAGACACACACAGACATCAATAACCAGCATATGAATCTCAACAATGGTGACAATCAACAAAATGTTTCATGCTGCAATGCATGCTGGGTAACACATAGTACCTGGGTAACACCATAGTAAAAACTCCCATCATGCACTGCAGTATGAAACATTATTGTCACCGCTGTTGAGGATCATATGATAAGTGTTCATGTCTAAAAGCCTGAGCCAATAAAGTTCTCTCTCTTTTTTTCAATATTGAAGCATTGCGGTGGCATTTGTTAAATCTGATTTTTTTTTTTTTTATTGCTCTTCTGTAATAGCTGAATGTCCGTCAATAAACCAAAGAGAGACCACTTCATGATGACCATTAATCATGAGTTACAGGCAGAAAGCAAGCTCATCTGCTACTTCAAGGTTTGATTCAGCAATGCACAAATGTTTGTTGTGAAACAATATTGCATTTGCTTAAAAGCAGATTACTTTGAATTCCTAAAAGGGTCAAGAGACAAACTAAAGCAAACACTGACCACAATAATGGTGGCATTACTGGGGTGCCTCAGGGCTCAGTTCTTGGACCACTTCTCTTCTGTCTACATGGCATCACTAGGTTCTGTCATTCAGAAACATGGCTTTTCATATCACTGCTATGCTGATGACACTCAACTCTACCTCTCATTCCATCCTGATGATCCGACGATAGCTGCTCACATCTCAGCTTGTCTAACAGACATTTCTTGCTGGATGAAGGATCATCACCTTCAACTCAACCTTGCCAAGACAGAACTGCTTGTGGTTCCAGCAAACCCATCCTTGCCAAGACAGAACTGCTTGTGGTTTCAACAAACCCATCACTTCATCACAATTTCACCATCCAGCTAGGCGCATCAACCATAACTCCTTCAACAGAAAGCCAAATACCTTGGAGTTGTGATTGATGATCAGCTGAATTTCTGAGACCACATTGCTAAAACTGCCCGGTCCAGCAGATTTGTTTTATACAACATTAGATCAAGCCGTTTCTTTCGAAACATGCTATACAACTCCTTGTTCAAGCTTTTGTTTTGTCCAAGCTGGACTATTGCAGTGCTCTCTTAGCAGGTCTTCCAGCCAATTCTATCAAACCTCTATAACAGGGGTGGGCAAACTTGGCCCTTCCAGACCACTTTCCTTCAGAGGTTAGCTCCAACCCTAATCAAACACACCTGAACCAGCTAATCATTGTCTTCAAGACTACTAGAAG
>NW_015539869.1:1868-17450 GCF_001515605.1 Sinocyclocheilus anshuiensis
GCTTTATTCAACATCAAGAAGATCAGGCCCTTTCTTTCGGAACATGCTATACAACACCTTGTTCAAGCTCTTGTTCTGTCCAGGCTGAACTATTGCAATGCTCTCTTTTCCAGCCAGTTATATCAAATCTCTATAACTAATCCAGAATGCAGCTGCAAGATTAGTCTTTAACAAGCCGAAAAGAATCAATGTCACACCTCTCTGTTCATCAATTTGCACTGGCTACCAATAGCTGCTAAAAATGACCCTCACTTAATAAGAATAACATACTGAAGTGTTGTGAAATACATGAAGACTGATTTTTTGTTATCTGGCCTTATGGACAGAGAAGTTGAGAGTGACTCTTGAAGGACCAGCGTAACATCCTCTTGTACCACTCTTTCAAGAATTTATCTTCCAGAATCTGGCAGTAAGTTTTGGAAGATAATTAAAACTAAAATGTTTCATATTAAAAATGAACTCCCAAAACTTACTGCCAGATTCTGGAAGATAAATTCTTGAAAGAGTGGTACAAGAGGATATGATGCTGGTCCTTCAAGAGTCACTCTCAACTTATCTGTCCATAAGGCCAGATAACAAAAAAATCAGTCTTCATGTATTTCACAACACTTCAGCATGTTATTCTTTTTAAGTGAGGATCATTTTTTTACCCAAGCAAAATCTTTGAGAACCTGACACATTGCACTTCTGGAGACTCCAGGTAGGTTGTAGTTTGGGAAAATGGTGGCGCTGGAGACAAAATGGTTCCTGATGGTTGCACACCTAATTCTTCATATTAATTCTTAATTTTTTCACAGTTAACATGTCTCTTTTCTTCTCCACCTGTTTTTTCTGACCCTGCTGACCCAATGAGCATTTAGCTGTCCAATGGGCATGCCTTAACTTTGCAAATTCTAGTTAATTTTCGAGTTAAATCTCTTTTTTTGGCTCATTTTATCTGTAAAAGAAAACCTGCCTAATAATTATGCACACCTGAACAGTGTTGGGGGTAACTCATTACAAGTAACGCGAGTTACGTAATCAGATTACTTTTTTTCAAGTAACTAGTGTAAAAGAAAACCTGCCTAATAATTATGCACACCTGAATAAAAGGAGTTTTTCACTTCCAGACTTCATAGCCAATTATATATCACTTCTAAATTATCAAATACAAAATTAATAGTAGTTATTAAGATTGATGTGGTTTTGAATTGGTAAAATGTGCTTGGAAAAAAAATATGATCAGAATATCAAAGTGCCTAATAATTATGCATGCACTGTAGTTCATAAACGCACTTTCATTATGCACAATACAGTAAGGTGATTGATGTTTTAAAATGTGTATTTTTTTAAGAGAATTGAGTCTCTCCATCAATGTCTAACTCTGGTTCAAACATATAAGGCCGAAGATCGGTATTGACAATTTCAGATATATTGGCTGCGTGAGGTTCTCCAGTCTTGTTGTTGCCGGTGTATCCAAAGCACAAGCTGTAAAGGCAAAGCCCTCTTCTAGAAAGGGGGCGAGGCGCAGTAGCTCATTTGCATTTAAAGATACATGCATGAAAACAGAGTGTTTTTGCTCCTACCCAAACTATGAGACAGCAAATAAGATGTACAAAGGTAAAAGAACACATTGGTGTGTTGTGGGCCCATACCTGGAATTTGCTTAGGTGCCCCAAATCACTAAGACCCCCTCCTGTGACCCTACATATAACAAAGGGATGGGTGGATTGGTCCAGTATAAGTAAAACCAAAGCTTGGTCCTGCATTTGCTGCTCACAGTTGTATTTTCTCTTGTACCTACATGAGAAGTCCATATCACAAACATATGATTGAACCCAATTAACGGGCCAGTGTGTATTTCCCTGTTCAGACAGTGATCCTTATTTACCATAGATATGTTTTGAAGTGGCTCCAACAGTGGCATAAGCTTTCATATTTCCCTCAGCCTGAACTGTTAAAGAGAGATGAAACAAAATGCATGACATAAATCACACAAACACATCAGCTGAGAAAAGAGTACAACTTAAGCTGAAAGCCAACATTTTACTTAATTATTTCATCTGACAATGATTCTTTAAGTACCACTGAAACTGCTTAAGATCATCTTTAACTAGATCCTTCAGTGAGTTCACGAGCAGCTCTTTGACAGACACCATCATCCATCAATGAATCACTGCTGCAGGACAAGAAAAAGATCTTAGTATTTTTCACTCTTAACATGTGGACCTAAGTGCTCAAATGTTAGGGATTGCGGTGTGATTAAACTCTGAATTTCAAAGTCTCATTTTTTGTCTGATACTGAAAGTCTATAATTAATATAAACTAATGCATGGCACTTTTAAATCTATACAAGTATGTTTTTCATGATGATCCTTATTTACCATAGATATGTTTTGAAGTGGCTCCAACAGTGGCATAAGCTTTCATATTTCCCTCAGCCTGAACTGTTAAAGAGAGATGAAACAAAATGCATGACATAAATCACACAAACACATCAGCTGAGAAAAGAGTACAACTTAAGCTGAAAGCCAACATTTTACTTAATTATTTACATTAAAAACCATCTCACTTTTAACCAGTTAAAATATTAAATAAAAGAGAATACATTTAAATGTAATTAATGTCATTTTAATGTTACCTTCTTTATGTTCATTCTCTAAGTGCTCAGCCAGAAGGTTCTGCTTAATTTTTCTCAGGATGTCCACCGTGATCTTCACAGCTTCTTCTGGTCCAAAATGTGCCACCGTTTTATCCACTGTGTCTAAGACATCTGCATTCTCCATCTCAGAATTTGACATCTGACAATGATTCAAGTACCACTGAAACTGCTTAAGATCATCTTTAACTAGATCCTTCAGTGAGTTCACGAGCAGCTCTTTGACAGACACCATCATCCATCAATGAATCACTGCTGCAGGACAAGAAAAAGATCTTAGTATTTTTCACTCTTAACATGTGGACCTAAGTGCTCAAATGTTAGGGATTGCGGTGTGATTAAAGTCTCATTTTTTGTCTGATACTGAAAGTCTATAATTAATATAAACTAATGCATGGCACTTTTAAATCTATACAAGTATGTTTTTCATGAAGTTGTAATTTATTAACTTACCTTGAATAATGAGGATGTAGTTGTTTCTTGTTCCTCGTCTGAACTGTTGCCTCTGAGCAGAAGCTCACTTCTACATTTTCACACAATGGGAGTGATTTTTGTCAGAATGGTAACCAGTAAAAGCAGAAACATTTCAGAAAATAAATAAATAAATGCATGCATGAATGAATGAAACCTTTTTCGCCAGAGACTCCATATATGAGAGTGAAAATTTGTGGAACTGAGAATAAATCTTAAAAACAAACACACACCTTATCTGATATATAAATCAGTACCTTGAGAACTTACAGGTAAAACGAGACAGACAGCAATGAGACATACATATGAAGACAGACAGACAGACAGAACCAGAGGAAAGACACTGGTTTGAATGGATGATGCTAGATGATGGTCGGTTAAATCTGGAATTAAACAGCAGGTATGACAGCTAAGGATGCACATTTTAGTCAGTTTGGTTAATAATTTGAGTACTCTGGGGGTGTTGCTGACCAACACAATTCAGAAATCCTGTCTTTTTGCTCTGTCTGCAGATTACAGTAAGAATCAAAATAACAAACACAATTTTCATTGCAGATGGCTTGACTATGCAGAGTAGCATTTTGAATGTGCTGTGTCGATTTGCATTTTTAAAGCCTGTCTCAAGATACAACATTCGGTTCCTTTCATTTGCACCCCATCTGACTTGCGCTGTCCGTAGAGTTAATGTGACCTCTGTTTCTTTCTTATGAGCTGAATGTTGAACTGTGTCATAACTATAACACAGATGCCTCTATTTGAACATCTTTGTAGAGTCGTTCATTAATTTCATTGTTTTCGTGATCAGTCTTTGGTGTTTCAGGTTCTCGTGCACATTACTAGCGACGCCCTGCTACAGTGACAAAACGTCATATGAACAGCATCTATTTCTTCCTGGGCAATAACACAACATGTATGAGGTTATTACTGTCAACTGATGGTCAAATAGAAGAAGTGCACCTACACTGTAAAAAAAATCACCTTTTTTCAGTCAACTTAATGTACTGCTCATCCAATTGATTTGTCTGATGTATCTGAAATGACAAAACTAAGTAGGTGACACTCAAAGAAGCCTATGCAAAAAAAAAAAACAAAAAAAAAAAATATATATATATATATATAAACAGATTACTTGCATATTAGATCACAGCAGCATCAAGGTGCATTGCAGTTCTGTGGATGTTTTCTGGTGTCACTGGAGGTGAAATGTGTGCAAAAGCAAAACAAAAAAATAAAAGACCACAGAAATAGTGCTAGTGACATTAAAGTGAACTTGCCCAAAATTAGGGGTAAAGTATGTCTTGCCACAGAGAAAATTTGCCACCGGGGAATTCGAATTTAAAATAAATAAATAGACAAATTTGTTTCTGTGCATTATTCCATCTTAATTTACCGCACATTATTTATAATGTCTGCCATTCAGAATGTTTACATGCAGTGAAATATCCTTCCAAGTCTTCCAAATTTTGAACTCTTACACAAAATAAACTTGACAAAAATGACCCTTTATTAGTTTAGATGAAATAAGACATAACTATTCTGCAGTCCAACCATCAAAGGTTGCAAGAAAACATTAGATGATCACTCACTGCAGTTCACCAAGCTTTGTGTGATTGCAGTGGCAGTCATTACATACAAAAAGAGGTGGATTCTATTTGCTACAACTATCCTTTCTGGGTAAAATGTTACATTTCATAGTTTATAGCTAATCTTTAACCAAGAAAATGCATATGCTTTTATGCATCAGCAATTCACCAACAAGTATGAAATACACAGTTCATATATATATTTGGTTTGGCATTGCACTCATTTGACCTTCCCTGTGAACATTTACTTAGATGTGCAAAAAACGTAATTAATTTGTAACATTGCTATTTTGAAAGAAATCTAATTGCTGCCCAAGTCTTGGTAACTTTTGATAAAGTAATATTTTCCTGCATCAGAGAGGGCTTCAGTTTATCTGAGGTTGCTGATTTGAAGCAGTTTAAACAGATGCATCTTCAAAAGTGGTAAAGCTTCTCTTCCTGAAGAACTGAGATTAATTTAGCTTTAACGACCGTTCTGTGTACATGGAGTTATCTGATGAACAACTCCATCTGTTCCAGTCACTATTGAATTATTTCATCAGCCTTTTGTACCAGGGATGATGATAATTTAGTATTATAAAAATTATTTACTGTATGCTGACAAAAGTGAAACGTATCATATATATATATTTCATCATAGTTCAAAAGACAGACATTGATAATTGATTACACAAAGAAATCTGCTGATTACTTCCATTCTTACTAACAGAACTTGACATAGTTTAATTTCACAGCATTTACTAATTCACCTTGAATAATCATATTTGTAGATGTTTTTTGCACCAGTTCTGAGCTGTTGTCTTGAGCAGAAGCTCCTCCCACTTCTCAGTTTCCACAAGTTAAACCACACCCACATTTGTGAAACACCACTAGTACATCATATGACTCATGAAAGTACACACAGGTATGTCTTGTCTTGTGTCCCAGCAATCCAGGAGTTGTCAAACTCTTTCTGGAGCACATTATAAATGTCTCTGTTATTGGACACACTGAGCTCAGGTCATGCTCAGGAAGAGTTTGGAAACCTGCAGCAGTGAAAGCGTGACGTTAACAAACTCTCCATAGAAACGACACGCCCACATCTGTGTCTGCTTCAGTGTTTGTCAGATAGTGAGCGAGTCTTTCAGCGTATCTGTGCTTCTACAGCAGCAAACAACCCCAGGGTTTAGATATATATGACGGGTTTCAGACAGGTATGATCTCATTTTCTATTCTCACTTAATATATATAATATTCTCACAAATATATAGTATAAACACATTACTTTGCATTACTGTTTGTGGAAGCTACCAACATTTTTAAATTGATGGTATTTCAAACAAGACTATTTATGACACTATAGCTCTAGTCACTTCGAACAAGGAAGTAGGAAGAGAAAATGAATGAAGCAGAAGCAGAATAATAATCACTTGAATATTGGGTAACACTTTCTATGAAGCTTATAAGAGTATTTTTAAGGCATTATAATGAATGCATAATGTATTATATAAAAAAAAATTATAATATGATTAATCATAACAACAGTTTTAAATGCATTATAATATTTACTTGGTTATAGCTTTTAGGAGTATAATGATTTATAATACACAATGATCACTTAACTTACAATGGATTGTATTTCCCATGGTTATAATGTATTATAAGTGTCATATCCTGGCATTGTTAACTTGTTACTTTACTTAAAGCAGACAAAGACCACTTATAAATAACAACAACAACAATAATGGGTGTGATTAAACTCTGAATTTCAAAGTCTCATTTTTTGTCTGATACTGAAAGTCTATAATTAATATAAACTAATGCATGGCACTTTTAAATCTATACAAGTATGTTTTTCATGAAGTTGTAATTTATTAACTTACCTTGAATAATGAGGATGTAGTTGTTTCTTGTTCCTCGTCTGAACTGTTGCCTCTGAGCAGAAGCTCACTTCTACATTTTCACACAATGGGAGTGATTTTTGTCAGAATGGTAACCAGTAAAAGCAGAAACATTTCAGAAAATAAATAAATAAATGCATGCATGAATGAATGAAACCTTTTTCGCCAGAGACTCCATATATGAGAGTGAAAATTTGTGGAACTGAGAATAAATCTTAAAAACAAACACACACCTTATCTGATATATAAATCAGTACCTTGAGAACTTACAGGTAAAACGAGACAGACAGCAATGAGACATACATATGAAGACAGACAGACAGACAGAACCAGAGGAAAGACACTGGTTTGAATGGATGATGCTAGATGATGGTCGGTTAAATCTGGAATTAAACAGCAGGTATGACAGCTAAGGATGCACATTTTAGTCAGTTTGGTTAATAATTTGAGTACTCTGGGGGTGTTGCTGACCAACACAATTCAGAAATCCTGTCTTTTTGCTCTGTCTGCAGATTACAGTAAGAATCAAAATAACAAACACAATTTTCATTGCAGATGGCTTGACTATGCAGAGTAGCATTTTGAATGTGCTGTGTCGATTTGCATTTTTAAAGCCTGTCTCAAGATACAACATTCGGTTCCTTTCATTTGCACCCCATCTGACTTGCGCTGTCCGTAGAGTTAATGTGACCTCTGTTTCTTTCTTATGAGCTGAATGTTGAACTGTGTCATAACTATAACACAGATGCCTCTATTTGAACATCTTTGTAGAGTCGTTCATGAATTTCATTGTTTTCGTGATCAGTCTTTGGTGTTTCAGGTTCTCGTGCACATTACTAGCGACGCCCTGCTACAGTGACAAAACGTCATATGAACAGCATCTATTTCTTCCTGGGCAATAACACAACATGTATGAGGTTATTACTGTCAACTGATGGTCAAATAGAAGAAGTGCACCTACACTGTAAAAAAAATCACCTTTTTTCAGTCAACTTAATGTACTGCTCATCCAATTGATTTGTCTGATGTATCTGAAATGACAAAACTAAGTAGGTGACACTCAAAGAAGCCTATGCAAAAAAAAAAAACAAAAAAAAAAAATATATATATATATATATAAACAGATTACTTGCATATTAGATCACAGCAGCATCAAGGTGCATTGCAGTTCTGTGGATGTTTTCTGGTGTCACTGGAGGTGAAATGTGTGCAAAAGCAAAACAAAAAAATAAAAGACCACAGAAATAGTGCTAGTGACATTAAAGTGAACTTGCCCAAAATTAGGGGTAAAGTATGTCTTGCCACAGAGAAAATTTGCCACCGGGGAATTCGAATTTAAAATAAATAAATAGACAAATTTGTTTCTGTGCATTATTCCATCTTAATTTACCGCACATTATTTATAATGTCTGCCATTCAGAATGTTTACATGCAGTGAAATATCCTTCCAAGTCTTCCAAATTTTGAACTCTTACACAAAATAAACTTGACAAAAATGACCCTTTATTAGTTTAGATGAAATAAGACATAACTATTCTGCAGTCCAACCATCAAAGGTTGCAAGAAAACATTAGATGATCACTCACTGCAGTTCACCAAGCTTTGTGTGATTGCAGTGGCAGTCATTACATACAAAAAGAGGTGGATTCTATTTGCTACAACTATCCTTTCTGGGTAAAATGTTACATTTCATAGTTTATAGCTAATCTTTAACCAAGAAAATGCATATGCTTTTATGCATCAGCAATTCACCAACAAGTATGAAATACACAGTTCATATATATATTTGGTTTGGCATTGCACTCATTTGACCTTCCCTGTGAACATTTACTTAGATGTGCAAAAAACGTAATTAATTTGTAACATTGCTATTTTGAAAGAAATCTAATTGCTGCCCAAGTCTTGGTAACTTTTGATAAAGTAATATTTTCCTGCATCAGAGAGGGCTTCAGTTTATCTGAGGTTGCTGATTTGAAGCAGTTTAAACAGATGCATCTTCAAAAGTGGTAAAGCTTCTCTTCCTGAAGAACTGAGATTAATTTAGCTTTAACGACCGTTCTGTGTACATGGAGTTATCTGATGAACAACTCCATCTGTTCCAGTCACTATTGAATTATTTCATCAGCCTTTTGTACCAGGGATGATGATAATTTAGTATTATAAAAATTATTTACTGTATGCTGACAAAAGTGAAACGTATCATATATATATATTTCATCATAGTTCAAAAGACAGACATTGATAATTGATTACACAAAGAAATCTGCTGATTACGTCCATTCTTACTAACAGAACTTGACATAGTTTAATTTCACAGCATTTACTAATTCACCTTGAATAATCATATTTGTAGATGTTTTTTGCACCAGTTCTGAGCTGTTGTCTTGAGCAGAAGCTCCTCCCACTTCTCAGTTTCCACAAGTTAAACCACACCCACATTTGTGAAACACCACTAGTACATCATATGACTCATGAAAGTACACACAGGTATGTCTTGTCTTGTGTCCCAGCAATCCAGGAGTTGTCAAACTCTTTCTGGAGCACATTATAAATGTCTCTGTTATTGGACACACTGAGCTCAGGTCATGCTCAGGAAGAGTTTGGAAACCTGCAGCAGTGAAAGCGTGACGTTAACAAACTCTCCATAGAAACGACACGCCCACATCTGTGTCTGCTTCAGTGTTTGTCAGATAGTGAGCGAGTCTTTCAGCGTATCTGTGCTTCTACAGCAGCAAACAACCCCAGGGTTTAGATATATATGACGGGTTTCAGACAGGTATGATCTCATTTTCTATTCTCACTTAATATATATAATATTCTCACAAATATATAGTATAAACACATTACTTTGCATTACTGTTTGTGGAAGCTACCAACATTTTTAAATTGATGGTATTTCAAACAAGACTATTTATGACACTATAGCTCTAGTCACTTCGAACAAGGAAGTAGGAAGAGAAAATGAATGAAGCAGAAGCAGAATAATAATCACTTGAATATTGGGTAACACTTTCTATGAAGCTTATAAGAGTATTTTTAAGGCATTATAATGAATGCATAATGTATTATATAAAAAAAAATTATAATATGATTAATCATAACAACAGTTTTAAATGCATTATAATATTTACTTGGTTATAGCTTTTAGGAGTATAATGATTTATAATACACAATGATCACTTAACTTACAATGGATTGTATTTCCCATGGTTATAATGTATTATAAGTGTCATATCCTGGCATTGTTAACTTGTTACTTTACTTAAAGCAGACAAAGACCACTTATAAATAACAACAACAACAATAATGATAAATAAATATAATATTTTTTAAACAGCCATAAGATCAGATATCCGATCAGATGAATGTGTAATATGGCACATTTGCTTTTAACTATATTTATTTTAATATCAGTAATACTGTACAGATCTTAAATAAATAATGTAAAGATATGAGACTTATAATCCATTATAAATTAAGTGGATTTAACATTGGTGTGCATTGTGTGTTATCATAAAAGTTATAACCACAAATAAGTAAGTTTTATAATGTATTATAATTGTTGTTATTATTATTTATGATGAAACAACATATTATACATTATATATATATATATATATATATATATACTGTATATACATAGTGCATTATGCATTCATCATAATGCCTTAAGAATACTCTTATAATGTGTCATAAATATGGGCTTGACAGAAAGTGTTACCGAATATTGATATATGAATGAATGCTGTAATGTTGGAGCGTGTGCCTCGTTACGCCAATTGTTCCTACATTAAAATGGAAAAAAATTTCTAAGAAGCTTCAATAATAATACCTACGTCAGCTTTTTAAATATACTTTTAAAACTAGGTTCTTTCATTTTAGCATTGTAAAGAAACCTGTTAAACCGGTCATCAGCATTTTCTCTGATTCCGATTATGTAAGACTCTCAGACACAGCAGATGCTAAGCTAAATTCAATACCCTGAAACCTTTCAGCTAAAATATCTATCAGATGATTTTACAGTAGTTGGACATTTGAATATAGTGTTGTTGCGATCCACTTAAAGTCATGTAGGTTTGGAATGACGATGATGACAGGAAAATGATGTCTTTTATTTTTTGGTGAACTATTCTTATATATATACCATCTAGGTACAACCTAAAATTCAAAATAATGAAACGTAGCATATGACTTTTTCAACGACAAGGGATTTCAGCTCAGTAATCAGCAAACACTCGGAAACACACGTCAGAATCTTGCCTTGACTACTTTTCACAGCCATTGGTTGTCGCCTGGCGTTTTTCACTCGATATTTAGTTGCATAAGGTCGAGGAATGCCCAACCTTTTTGACGCTCTCAGCTGCTCTCAATGCTTTCTCCACGCCGCGTTCAATCCCATAATGCACCGCGCTAACATTTAAGCTCAACTTCCATAGGAATGAATTGAAAATTCTGCGCTCGCTATGTGCCAGTGGAAACGCACCGTAATGATCACTGACTCTACATTATCATGTAACACAATGCTACAGGTTACAACTGTAAGGCTGTTTGAGAATCAAACTGTTCTTATGCAGTGGACCTGGCAGGATTTTAAACTGAACCAATCAAATCCAAATCACCCCAATGACTGACAACAGATCCACACAGCAAATAATAAACACTGGTGAAATGCAATGAAATATCAAAACATTGCAAATGTACACTGCGCACACAGTTTAAATAACGTCGCCAACACGTAAATGACCCACATCTGTAACCACAAAACTCAATCCCATTAACGCTGAGGCATTGTATGAAATGCAAATAAAATAAACAAATCCTTTTTGACGTCTGTTCAGTTGAAAGGTGCCTCCATTCACATATGCTGATTATTGTCATTGTTTTCAGTTGAATTCTGCTCAGAAACGTTTCAAAAATATTCTACACATCCTTCAGATCTTGTATTTTAATAAATACCTATGCATTAATTTCTCTTCTGAAAGTGCAGGACCATGGTGGAGACATTAAATGAATTATCCCAGCTGAGAGACACTAGGTTCGGTCGACCCCGGCCCAGACACGGACTCAAACTCCTCTACTGGTTTGCCAACGAATGCATTTCTTTTGACGAAGACAATAACATGCTCTCTGGATGTGACCCAGCCGAGGGAGATTTCGGTTTTCACCATTTTAATAACAGATGCTATGGGAATAAACTTCTTGATGAGGAAGATTTCCCTTACTATGTCGTTGGCAATCTAAATTCACCAGGAGTTGAAGAACTTCCTGATTACATCTCAGAAGATGAATATACTGACGAGCACGACAGCAACACGGACCGTATCATTGTCAGTCTCGATGAGGAGTGGTTTCATGAAGTTTATGTGACTCAACACCCCGCTCGATCAAACAACTACGATCCACACGCCACTTACCGGATCTCCAGAGGCCTTCTCATGATCATCAGGAGGATGAGTTTAGAGGACTTTCTGGAGAAGATGGGTTATTATACACACACACAGCCTGTCAGACCTCAAACTTCAGATACAGTCAGTCCAGATTTCACAGCGGTCACTGTATCATCCAGTGATTCATCTGACAGTGAGTCCATAATCCAGTTTGATGACGACACGCCTGCACAAAACAACTCACCCACAGCAATGGGATTGTGGGAAAGATTCTGCACCATACTTTAAAACAGACTAAAACAGATGTGCGTTCCAGTGATTTTGGTTGGACTCATTGGTGGACTTCATATTTCTCTTTGCCAAGCCTATAAAGAAAGAAGCAAATAGTGAACATTAACATTTTTGATGGGAAATTAAATTTGGTTTAATCAGAGCAGTGTTTTCTGGTGAGCTTTATATACTCTTCACCAAAGGAACACAAAATGTGTACAAATGTGCTTCACAGTCATATCATCCTGTCCATCAGCTTGTAAGATACACGATAGTACCGCACTTTCACTCACTTATTCAATTACTTTGTTTTATTATCACTTGAAATTACAATCTTTTTCTATCATTTTGCAAGAAAAGACCGAGTTGAGTGAAGAAAAAAAGTCGTCACAGAAATATTTCAAAAAGGTGAGTATACAGATATCATACATGCAATTTGCAAACTTTGCACGAGAGTTACGCCGGCAAAGGAGCCTCAAACTAATTTACGGCTTTTTTAAGAGCTACACAAATCAAATGAAGACTATGAGCAGGGTAGGGCAATGTCTATGGCAGGGGTGCCCAACCCTGCTCCTGGCGATCAACTGTCCTGCAAAATTCAGCTCCAACCCTAATCAAACACACCTGAAGCAACTAATTAGGGTCTTCAGGATCACTTAAAAATTAAAGGCAGGTGTCTTTGATTAGAGTTGGAGCTAAACTTTGCAGGACAGTCGATCGCCAGGAGCAGGGTTGGGCACCCCTGGTCTATGGTAACATATTAAACTGTAAAATGAAATGATTTACAGTTCAGATGCAGGTTTGACAAAACAAAAAGTCAAAAAAAGAAGAAGAATAAACATCAATTGTCAGCCTTTAAACCATTTTTTGTAAAAGGGATAAGTCAAATGTATCAATTATTATATTAATTTAAAACACACAAATATATCTTAGTGTCATAATTGTTTAGATTTTTAGAAGTCATATTAGCTTCTTATGGCTAATATAGCTTCTTATCTGTTCACATTTACAGCTGTTTGTTTGCCGCTGCTTGAAAAATATTGGTTGATTTTCGCATTGGTCTGAATAAAAACAGCTGACGGGCTTATTGAAAATGCGAAATCATTCTCTGCCAGCAGGTGAACCGCAGTACACAAAACAGTGCTGCGCTCATAAACGCTACTTTATCAGCCATTATGAGTAGTCAAATATTTAAACGTTTTGTCACTGTGCTATGGAAACACAACAAAATGCTGTCGAACAATGATACCTGATGATTAGATGTGTTCAGATTTCAAACACACTCCTGGCCTACAAAAGCTGTACATTATGTGACTGAAATGTGGGTAAAATGTCACATGTTGTGTGTGTTTTAATTGAATGAATAGGTGAATAATTGCTACAGCTTGTGGCAGAATTAAGCAGTGCAAATGACAACCATTACCATTTTAAACTGTTTACTGTGTTAAATGTTTTCAGATTGTATCCACTTTTTTCCTGAGTAACCGATGAGCGCTTCCATGAAGGATAACTTCCGCTTGGATGCTGTCGTGATCCATAGAAATCCATTTTAAAACAGGGTAAAAAGAATTAATAAAACGTAAACTTTCTCAATATGTCTAAATATAAAAATGTGCATCAGATTAAGCTGTTCTCTTGTTGGCTGCCACAGTAACAGCAAAAAAACGTAGGGAATTTTAATTTCTATACAGTACGTGTTTTGCGTACCAGCAGATCTGTCCTTGTCCAGAGCTGTATGCCATGCATAAACGATGACAAAACAACACGAGCACGGCTTAAAGCGCTTCAGTTAAAATACTGTATGTGAAATAATAAAATAGTGTGTTAAAATAACGTTTGCACTTATCACTTTGTGCACAACATCAGTATGTAGGATATGTGGGCTCATTCAATGTAGCTAACCGCAGGTCGCTTCATGTCATCCTCCCACTCATTAAACTACGACAGGTGAGTTACTGCAAAAGATGCTCATTGCGACATTGTAAAGTGATGAAACTATGCCGCCATGTGCTTTTTAAAACCATCTTCATAGGTTTAAATGTTATATTTTCAGCTCGGGAGATATATTAATATGATTAGAAACACCAGAGACCGGAAATGTAAAGCATCGTTCCAGTATGAGTCGGGCAAGACTTCAGTGTTCAGGAAAAGGTGGATAGGAAGCACTCTTGACAGATTGTGCATCGATCACCTTGCAAATCAATTTTGATGTGGGATGTAGTATATACTAACAATATGTGGTCTTCCATAGAGAACACATCCGCTAATATTACAAATTTAGACAAACAGATCAATCACAAAGGTAGCATCAGATGATTATTATTGAGCTGATCAACACAGACACATTCATACTGTACCTCATACCTACATACTGTGTATTCCTGTGATGCTGTCTGTTCAGGTTGGTGTTGTATTTACATTTATTTAATTCAGCTTCACAGGCGTAAAAGATCCTTTAAATATACTTGTGGAATTTTCTGGATCCTTCCTACCAAATAAATCTTAAGTTTGTCCTGATAAAAACAACTGCATTCAAAGAAAAAATATGAATGAATGAACCAACGAGTAAATAATTAAATAAATAAAAATGAAAAAATACAATGGTAAAAATACAGTGTTGTGGGATCAGTCAAACATTGGCAGGACAAAGCCCTGAACTACTAAAATCATTATTGAAGAGTGCTGAATTATCGGTCAAATAAACCATGAAGAATTAACAATAACAAACTATGTGGCACTAGAGAGAATAAATGACAGACCTTAGTTTGCAATAGATGTTCTGCTTCCAGCATTTCCCAGTCAATCATCCTTCCATCCTGCTGGAACGAATCTGTTTCGGATGCGGATTTAAGACACTGATGACTGAAGTACGGTGGCAGACAAGTGCAAAGCAAATCACAATTCTGAAAACAAAATAACATTACAAACACAAATGCAAGTCTAAAAAACAAAATAACAATTCAGAAAGCACAACAACAATTCAGAAAACAAAATAACAAGTCAGAAAACACAACGACAAATCAGACAAACCGGAAGAGGTAGGTATAGTTTGAGACAGCGCCATTGGTTTGGGATTACTCACCGCTGACTGGACGAGACATCTGTCAATCAACGTATACAGGAAGAACCAGCCGAAGAACAGCAGAGTCGTGGTAGAAAGTTCGGAGATGGTATTAAAGTAGCTCAGTTTAAATGTATTGTATGAATTGCCTTTACTATGGAATAAAAAATACGGAGTGTCTATTTAGATTTAGTTAAATGTGGCCATAAATTATCAGCTCCAGTGGCGCAGGTGGATAAGCATGTGTCGTTGGCTTTTTGACGCGATCGACCCGGGTTCGATCCCGCCTTTT
>NW_015539869.1:17600-27145 GCF_001515605.1 Sinocyclocheilus anshuiensis
AAGGAAATAATCAAAAAGTTGAAAATAAAGTATCGGGTAGGGTTAGGGTAGGTGTAGGGAGGGCTTTATTGTACCAATAAGGTGGCATCCATTTAATAATTAAAATTATAATTTACACTCGATACGTTATTATTGCATACTGTTTTATAATGTACTACAATACTTACAATAGTGTAAATAGGTATTTGCACTTAGTGTATATAGCATATTGTTAAAAATACTGCTATTTTCACTTAGTGTAAATAGAATCCATTGCTAATAGGAGATTTGAAAAAGGAGGAAAAAAAAGTTTGTCAAAAGGTGGGATTGAACCCTGGTCGATCGCGTCAAAAAGCCAACGATAAGCACTTATCCATCTGCACCACTGGAGCTGATGGTTTACAGCCACATTTAACTAGATGTAAATAGACACTCCATATTTTTTATTCCATAGTAAAGGCAATTCATACAATACATTTAAACTGAGCTACTTTAATACCATCTCCGAACTTTCTTCCACGACTCTGCTGTTCTTCGGCTGGTTCTTCCTGTATACGTTGATTGACAGATGTCTCGTCCAGTCAGCGGTGAGTAATCCCAAACCAATGGCGCTGTCTCAAACTATACCTACCTCTTCCGGTTTGTCTGATTTGTCGTTGTGTTTTCTGACTTGTTATTTTGTTTTCGAATTTGTCATTGTGTTTTCTGACTTGTTATAATGTTTTCTGAATTGTTGTTGTGTTTTCTGAATTGTTATTTTGTTTTTTAGACTTGCATTTGCGTTTGTAATTTGTTATTTTGTTTTCAGAATTGTGATTTGTTTAGCACTTCTCGGCCACCGTACTGAAACAAGGAGAAGCAGCGAGACACTGGTGGGCTGAATTGTTTTGGTCAGGTGGAAAAAAAATCGAACAAAACCCCCAAACTAACCACCACATAACAGACTAAACTAATGAGTGCACTAAAAGAGCAGATTCAGACGGTTAATTGAGGCACATAAAACACAAGCTGATTGGCTGTAAGAAGAATGGAGTAACTGGAGATAAACAGCTTTCAAATTTCACCAAATCTTTACTATAAAGCTATACTTTGTATATAGCCTTTTTTAGTGATGATGTGATTCAACAGAATCAGAAAAGTCAAATAAATGCAATTTTATCATGCAGCTCTTATCCACCACTGAAGACTGAGGGGTTAACAATAAGACAGTGATTGGTCCATTCAGTAATCGGGCGACTGTGATTGGTCCAACCACCTGACACCAAACGACTGTGATTGGTCCAACCACCTGACACCAAACGACTGTGATTGGTCCAACCACCTGACACCAAACGACTGTGATTGGTCCAACCACCTGACACCAAACGACTGTGATTGGTCCATTCGTCCACCTCGATCAAGTAGCAGTTTGTATTAACATTTTGATCCAGTAGATGTCAGTGACAGTGTAGTGTTACAACAAATCTGTTCACAAACGCCACTGTCATCATTTCGGATTATAAATATCTTGAATTTTACCGGTGTTTTATTTTTATTTCTTAACCGTGTTGGAGACGTTGTTATCTGTCAAAAGTCCATCGACTGAGAACGGCCAGTGATTCAGAAGCACAATCAAATGCACCTGAGCTCAGGTGTGCTGAGGTGACATTCAATCGCGCGCTCAGACGAGACGATCCTCTTCACTGTAACTACTCATTTACCTGCTGAAATAACCGTGTTTGACGGGGAACACTCTCCTCTCCATAAAGACCCCACATTACCTGATATATGTATGGAGAGATTGTGAGATAAAACAAGCTTCCTTGAGGAGTTTCGTGTCTTGCACTCTTTGGCTGCAGTGGTTTCTTTCGGATCTGTCAGAGATCATGGATTGGGGTTCAGATCTTTGGGTAAGTTTATTCTTTACTTCACAAGCAAACAGGTGTGTGTTTACCTGCGCTTCAGCTTGACTCGAACTCCCACAACTTTTGACTGCAGTCACGATTAACCTTTTAATGATTGGAAAAGTATAGTTTACTTGTCCGAAATTAGACTATGTTATGGCGACATAAGCAAATATATTTATATTTAATGTATATTAGGAACCAATAGGCTATTGTTGATAATACTGGACGCGTTCAAATCGCGTAAAAACGATGCACACGTGAGAGCATTAATTCGTACATTTGACATTAAAAATGTAACGACACTGTTTCTTTTTGTTGTTTTTTTAATGATGGCTATTAATTTAAATTGAACCAATGCGACCCAGAAAGTGTATATTGATATTGAAACCAAGTATCACTAACAGCTGAAATAATTATACAAACGTGATAAATGAAATGCGTGCGTAAAAAAGTAGCCTAATCAACGCAACAAACTGAAACTGAAAACAACGCAAAAACGCTTCAAATGTGGGCCAGTGCACCAATAAAGCTTTGTTTTGTCATTTGTTGCGGTTTTTCTACATCCTACTGGGTTAGTTGGGACAGTTGCAACAGCAATACTTCTCATTTTAATCGTTTATGAATAAATTAAAATGACACATTGATTTATGTTCACCTATTTGTAGCTACTATTATTTATTCTTCAAGTCACGTGACAGCCTCGCTGTGATTTGCTTTCAGTGTCTGAGGCTTTACCTGTGCAGGTTAAACTGGTTTACCACTGGTGTCAGATCATCTCTGAACAGACTAACTATTTCTCATCTCCATTGTTTTGGAATGGTTTCTGGACCAACAGGAAGCAGATCAGTGAGCTCACACACCTTCCTGTTAAAATAGATGCATGTTTAGTGAATAAGAAACACAAACTCAACTAAGTGTAACATGCAATGGTGTGTGCTAACATGACCATTTGAACAGAGTTAGGTTATAATACTTATGATTAGCTGTTCATATGAAAACAACAGAAGTTGCATGAATTTCTGCTGAAGCCACATGTGTCACGTGACCCATCAGATCAGGTCGTCTGTCACTGCTAGTGTGAAGCAGATCGACCTGTCAAGCTAGTTTGAGAGTTGCATGTGGGAAAAGAGCGACACACCTAGAGAGCTGAATGTCCTGCATACCTCACACACACACACACACACTCACTCAGAAATCTGTGTATCATGTGTGTTTGCAGGACCAGCATGATGTGATTGAGAGACACACTCAGAGCGGGCTGGATCTGCTGGAGCGATACGTGAAGTTTGTCAAAGAGAGAGCCGAGATCGAGCAGAATTACGCCAAACAGCTCAGGTTTGTGTTTGTACAGCATAAATCAGAGGTTTCCAGTCTCTGATGGCACACACCCTAAAATCATCATCCTCAAAAAACAGTTTTTCTGTTAGCTTTTCTATAGACTCCCTGATGTAAAAAGGATTGGCTCGTGAATATTAATTAGGTCCAAAAGCTGAAGGCTCTGCACAGGTCGAGCGGCATCATCATCTCAATCCCTCCTGGATTTACTTCCCATTATTTTGTTTGTCAAATCAACAGAAAGCTTGTGATATTGTCATGCAAGGGTGACAGCAGTGTTTGGAAAGTCTGTCAAATATATATTTTTAGGTGCACAATGAATAGTTAAAGTGGCGTTTGATCTTGTGTTCTTGAAGGCCGCTGGTGGTCAGGGCTAACATGTTTCATCCCGGTTTAACCTGTTTTGTGTGTGTTTCACTGAAGGAACCTCTGTAAGAAATATTCCAGACGAGGCATCAAAGAAGACCAGGACACAAAGTGAGTCGATTAGGCAATTAAACACTGATAAACAGCCTCGATGCTGTCAGTCTGCAATGCTGACTCCCAACTATTTTGACTGAATGAAGATGTTTGTGGTATTTCTAAAACACTGTTTGGTTTTTTTGTTACCAAAATTCTTTTTGTTTGAAAGTTCTGAGAACGTTCTCTCAGAGTTATGAATAAACATTCTTCAGTAACATTCGTTTTTTTTCAATTGCGTACACACAAAATCTTTACTTGTCACACAGTTTCTGAAAGCTGACACTCAAACAGCAGAAGCACACACCACATCTGCAAAACCAAACAGTAATTCTCAGCCTTTGACTCAGTTTTCAATTTCAGAAAACACTTTTTTTCAAAACACAACACACAATTCTCTGTGTAACACATACAATCTAACAGGAATCTAACATCTAACAATGTTGTCAGAACGTTAGCACAAAAACATTCTAATACATTTCTTCTGAAACATTTTAGTTGGCCATTGTCTAATGCTTCATAAACATTACTGCTTACTACATGTGTCAGATGCTTCTGAGAACTCCCATGATGTTTGTGAAATGACAAAATTGGGCATTCCCTTAACTTTTCCCCTAGCATTCACATAAACAAGAAAAGCATTTTAGAACCTGGATGTTTTGAATGTTCTAAGAGCATTCAGAAATGACACTTTCATGTATTAATTTATTGTAATAAGTCATCCCGCAGGAAAAGTGCTGGTCTATCATGCGTGTGTCTCTCTGCCCTGAATGCAGCGGTGGTGGTGTTGTTGACTGTGTTTCTGCAGGGTGACCAATCAGCAGGCGTTTCAGGACGTGCTGAATCAGCTGAACGATTCCGCGGCTCAGAGAGAGCATCTGTCCGAGAGCATGACGCTGAGCATCTGCGTGGACCTCAGCAGAAACCTGCAGGAGCTGCGACAGGAGCGCAAGAACGTGAGTGAGCCAGAACTAAAGTCTCACTGTAGACACGATGGTGAAGATGGTGCATTATTATAATGCATTATTCTGAATGCATCTGCTTCAGACACCATCATGAGTAACTGATTGATTGCTTTCTTATCATGTATACATGTTTATGAAGTGAGCTAGAATGTTTAACTGATTTGTGTGCATCTGTATTGGTTTATATCCAGAGTAAGAAGCGTTTTGAGAAGGAGTGGAGAGAAGCAGAGAAGGCCAATCAGCAGACAGAAAGAGTCCAGCAGGACACAAACGCCACCAAAGCAGATGTGGAAAAGGTACAGACTCCTTCAACACGCGTGCTTAAGCTTCATGGGTAACAGATAATGTATATGTGCTGTGTCTGTGTCTGTGTTTTAGGCCAAACAGCACGCTCACCTCCGCGTGCACTTAGCAGACGAGTGTAAGAACGAGTACGCTTCACAGCTGCAGAAATACAATAAGGAGCAGAACAACTTCTACCACTCAGAGATCCCGTCTGTGTATAAGGTGCGTCATGGTCTGCTCTCATCAGAGAGATCATCAGCCTGACTGGAATATTATGAGCTCTACTTCCTGTCTGTCTGTCTGTCGCTCACAGAAGCTGCAGGAAATGGAGGAGCGGCGCATCAGATTGTTAGCCGACGGCTACGTGCAGTTCTCTGAAACAGAGAAGAACGTCCTGCCCAACATCAACAAGTGTTTGGACGCCATCAGCTCAACTGGGAGGAACATCAATGAGAAACAGGTACACACTCTCACACGCACACACACGCACACTCACACGCACACACACACGCACACACGCACACACTCACACACGTACACGCGCACACACTCGCACACTCACACACACACACACACACACACACTCTCACACACACACTCACACTCTCTACGCTACTGTCTGTAGCCTATGTGTGCGCGTTACAGTGCAGCAGCGCATTAGATTAGAACGACGATTAATTTACCTGTGCAATAAGCTGTTTAAAACGTGCATTCTCCCGTTCAATTTCGAGCATCCAGTAATATAATCACACATGTCTTGTGGAGCGCTTTCAGAGTATGCATTTATTTGTCATTTGAACTGTTTGGAAACGGAGCGTAAATGTGGAATTCCTTCAAAGATTTCTTATCCTGTTGCGCCCTCTATAGGAACAGCGACTAGTCGACGTCAAGCTTAAAGCGTCATGGCAGAGCATTGAAGTCGACTAGTCGATTAGTCTGTGCAACCCCTATCACACACACACACACACACTCGCACGCACACACACTCACACACGCACACTCTCATGCTCAAACTCACACACACACACTCACACACACACGCACGCACACACACACTCACACACACAGGTCAGGATTCCCTGCAGTTTGCATGGAAATATCATAGTGTATGTTAGTTCATGATTTCTAACTTCAGCCCTCTTAAGGAAATTCATGAACACTGACAGTAGTTTGACGAGAGCTGATAGGAGCTGCAGGAATGTGTGAGTCTGGTCATGTGACTGTACATCATTCCACTGTTATGTGCGTTCTCATCTCTCCAGTTCATATTTACTGACATTTAGTGTTTCCTGAACACGGTGTGGTGATAACCTAGATCAGGGGATTGCAATAAATAAGTCAATGTTTAAAATAAAAAAAAGGGTTAAAATAAATATTTTGATTAAAATAATTAATAAATAAACAAAAACGTGTTTTAAATAATAAAAAATGTTAACAAATGCATAAAATTTGATTGCAATAAATGCATTTTGACTATAATAAATGCTAAAAAATGCTTAAAAGAAATAAATACAAAATTATTAAAATTAATTTTGATAAATGTGATTAAAATATTAATTGATTAAAATAAATCCATTTTGATGAAAATAAATCTGAAATAAAAGGTCTTATTTATTTAATTAAAATGCATTAAATTAAGTAAAATAGGATTTAAATAAACTTGATTAAAAATAAATACACCTTGATTAAAAATCAATACTTAAAACATTTTATCAAAATAAACAAAAAATTATTAAAATAAGTAGAGTTTAATCAAATTGATTAGTATAAATAAATTGCTAAAAAGAAATAATTTGACATAATAAATGACATTTGACTGCAGACTTTGGTATCCAGACTAATAAGAGCACAGACGTCATTGAGATCTCTTCTGAAACCCTTGAGGAGACACATTTGACATCACTGGGGTCTTTTTCTCAGCAGAAACTTCTGAGGAGAAGGAGATTCGGCAGAAGTTTGATCTGTGTTTTTCTGAAATAACTGAGACATTCTTCATACAGCACAGGAATGAAAAATGACACATTAGAATAAGTCCAGTCATTGTTAAAAAAACATCATCATGATCAGAATAACTAGACCCATATCTAAATTATCTTTCATTTCAAAAGTTTTGGAAAGATAGTTTATTCTGAGATCTCATCTTACCGGAGTACTTCTAATATTTTTGACTCATTTCAGTCTGGTTTTAGGGAATTTCATAGTACTGAATCTGCCTTGTTGAAGGTTACTAAATATATTTTACTTTCTTTTGACTCTGGTTCTTGCTGTATCTTAATCATGCTTAATTTCAGTGCAGCATTTCATACAATAGATCATGCCATCATTCTACAAAGACTTGATCAAGTAGTTGGGTTTCAGGGATCTGTGCTGAAGTGGTTTGCATCCTACCTTAATGACAGTTTTTTTTCCCGTTAATTTGGGGAATTGTTTCTCATCTCGGGCTCAAATCTCCTATGGTGTTCTGCAGGGCTCTATTCTGGGTCCTCTTCTTTTTTCCTTATATATGCTTCCACTCATATATTTTATATTTTTATAATGTATGTTATATTTTTCAGAAAACATAATTTATCATAACATCTCTATGCTGACGACACTCAGCTTTATTTTCCTGTTAAAAACAATAACTGTTCTATGTCTAATCTGTCAGCATGTCTTCCTGACATTAAATATCTGATGGGCTTAAATTTTTTACAATGTAAACTAATTTCATTGGCCCTTTTGTTTTCTTGATTAGGTATGTTTTTGTTTTATTTGTTGTACAGCACTTTGGTTTGAACACCTGTTGTTTTTAAATGTGTTTTATAAATAAACTAAAGTAAATGTTAGAAGTACGCTGTGATTTGCCGTGCTGATGTGGTGTTTGTGTGCAGGACACTATGGCTCTCGTAGAGCAGTATAAATCAGGTGCAGTGCCTCCTGCTGAAGTGGAGTTTGAGGATTACAGTCAGACAGTCAGAGCTGCCACATCTGACAACACAGCAACACACCTGCCCAAAGTGCGCATCAAACAGCTCTTCCTCAAGAAAAACAAGGTACACTCACACTCTCACACACACACACACACACACACACACTCTCTCTCTCTCTCTCTCTCTCTCTCTCTCTCTCTCTCTCTCTCTCTCTCTCTCTCTCTCTCTCTCTCTCTCTCTCTCTCTCTCTCTCTCTCTCTCTCTCTCTCTCTCTCTCTCTCTCTCTCTCTCTCTCTCTCTCTCTCTCTCTCTCACTCACACACACACACGCACTTGCACACACGCACACACACACGCACTCACACGCACTCACACACACACTCACTCGCACACACACACTCGCGCACACACACACACACTTGCACACACACTCACACTCTCACTCACTCACTCACACACACACACACACACACACACACACACACACTGTACTGCAGGAATTACTGCAAACCATCATCACACTGGCCTCAGATGTGAACATGCTGAAATAGAGCACACACTAGATTAAGATTAGTTTATATATGATGTGTGTGTATGTAAATATATGTGTACTAACTGTTTGTCTGTGCACGTGTTTGAATTTTCAGGTGACGTCTCCTGATAAGAACTTGGTGAGCAGCTTTATGCAAAATGTTTCGTTTTTAATTTTTATACTGTTTTATACTGTTTACAAGTGATATGACTCCAGTGAATGATCTCGTGTGGGGTCAGTGTGGTCGAACTAAGTTTGTGCTTGAAAACTGCATACAAACAAATCATGACTCATCAGTAACATTCGTTTTGGGCTGATTGATGTAAGATTAAAGCATACTAAGAGCATGTACTGTCAGGCACAGGAGCAGTCAGTCGGAGTGTTGAGTGTGTGGAGTACTGATGTCTCAGTGTGTGTGTGTTTTAAGCCATCATCGCTGGAGGATCTCTCTCGTCTGCCTCTGGATCAGAGGAGGAGGCGTCTGCAGGAGAAGATCGATGACATCCAGAAGGAGCTTCAGAGAGAGACGGAGCAGAGGTACATCACCGTCTCACTGAGCACTGAAATACCACACATCATGCAAATCATGTTATTTCTAGAACTTGAGATAATAGACAAAAATATAGAAATAATTACATTTAAATATCATTTTGTTTGTATGGAACAGTATGGAACACTCTCAAAATTGCAGTGATTGACAGCATGGTCACTATAGCAACGGTCTGGCATCTCATTTGGTATCTGCTGTTTTTGAGCAGAGTAATATTACAGCGACCAAGGACTCGTCATGTTCTGTGATTTTAACTAAGCTGCCTTCGTTTACATCTGTAAGGCTGCTTCACAGAGCACGCTCTTCAAGGGTTGCCATGTCCACTTTTTACAATCAACACTTTCTGTGACTACTGAAACTAGCCGATCCTAAGAATCCTGCCGTTCACATTAACACTGTAACACTGTCCGTCTCTCTGTCCATTCGTCAGCGAGGCTCTGATGAGGATGAAGGGTGTTTATGAGCAGAACTCTCAGCTTGGAGATCCATCCAGCCTTCAGCCTCAGATCACACAGACTGCCCATAACATCGCCAGACTGAGAGGAGAGCTCAACAAATACCAGGTACACACACACACACACACACACACACACACACACACACACACACTCACTCACTCACTCACTCACTCACTCACTCACTCAC
>NW_015539869.1:27545-31055 GCF_001515605.1 Sinocyclocheilus anshuiensis
ACAGACAGACAGACAGACAGACAGACAGACAGACAGACACACACACAGACTCACACAGACACACTCACACAGACTCACACACAGACACACTCACACAGACACACAGACACACACAGACTCACTCACTCACAAAGACACACACAGACTCACTCACACACACACACACTCACAGACATACACACACACAGACTCACATGCATAACATTTCTACACATATAAACACAGGTGTGTTCTGCAGGTTCAGCTGACTGAAGCCGGCGGTGGGACGCTGCAACACACTCCCGCCAGGTCGGTCCGTCAGCAAACACTCTCTGTCTTTATGCGGGATTGTGTGTGTTGTGAAAACTCTCCTGAAGATCATGCGTTTGATCTGAGATGTGTTTGTTAACCGGTTTAATGTGTGTGTAGTTCAGAGTACATCTCTGTGCTGAGCGAGTCCAGCGTGTCTCCGTCAGAGAACATCTACGAATGTGAATTTGATGAGGACTTTGACCTCGATGTTCCCATCGGTCAGTGCACAGCGCTCTATGACTTCGACGGTGAGCTGCTCTCTTTTCTGCACTCCTTTGGTGTTCAGTAAACACTGAGAGATCGGTCCGGTGAGCATCTCTGTGTGTGTGTGTGTTTCAGGCAGCAGCGAGGGCGCCGTGTCCATGCATGTGGGCGAGCAGCTGAGTCTGATGCAGGAGGATCAGGGCGACGGCTGGGTCCGAGTTCAGAGAGCCAATGGAGACGTGGGATATGTGCCGGCGTCCTACATCCAGATCATCTAGAAACAGCTGATCGCGTGTTTTACGGGAGTGTGAGCTGTGCTCATGTGACTCCATCAACTCTTGTGCTTTTATGTCATGGGGAGTGTTTTTACTTTTTGATTTCTTTCTTTTCTCTCATGCATTATGCTGCTTCTGGTGATTTCCTGAACATTTGTAGTTTTAAAATGGTTTTTCGTTGTCTTTTTCTGCTGCGTTTGTTAATTATTGCATGTAGAAGCCTTCAGCTCTGATTGTTGTAACTTCATGATGCATAAAAACAGTCAAGTGTGTCCAAACTTGTGCTGAATGATTGCCATATTTAATTTAAATATCTGTTTAACCCAAAAAAATGATAACTATAACGACATCTATATTAGCGTCCACGTCATCGGATGATATCAACAAGTGCATCCGCCACTTTAAATGCTTAAATGCCATGCACATGAACAACAGTCAAGGTCAGGATTTTCATTAAATAATACATTACATTTTGAGTAGATTATAAGCCGCCAGAACACTTGGAATATATGACATGGGATCATTCTGTGATATAATGTGGGAAATGATGCCTGAAATTGAAAGAAGGGCTAGAACACCACAGTGTGAGTAAATGATGACTTTATCTGTTTTTTTTTTATTTTGGGGGTGAACTGTCCCTTTAAGGCCCATTCACGCCAAGAATGATCTGTTTATAAATGTTCTGTTTATGAAGTCTGCCGCTTTAAATGTTGTGGTCTTTATTAAAGATGGATTCTGATTTATTGTCAGTGTTTTTATCATTTATCAGCGGGACAAAAGCTTTCTGGAAGTGATTCGAGAATGTATGCATGTATCGTATCGTATCGAATGTATCGTTCCTCAGTGTGATATCGAAGTTGTGTGGACTTCCTCATTCTCAATGTATTAGAACGTTAATTAAAACTTTAAAGGTATAGTTATTGTTCTTGGTGTGAACAGGCATTAAGGTATTTATTTATTTTTAATTCAAACGCAAGGATGTTTAAGTGGTAATGATGTTTCAGATCAGATGTGCCGTGAGTTCGCTGGTTTTAGATGCGCAGGATGTGTTTTGGTGTTTGTCTTCGCCTGCTGGCTACACACAACAGTTAATAAATGCCAATATTTTCAGTCAAAGTGAAACCAAATTCACTCTTTTGCAATTCAGTACATTTTCCAGGGATTCCACGGTGTGTGAGATCATTGGTGCACAGACCTCTAAATGTCATTTTTTTGACTTGCTCCACTGCTATTTTCCTTATATTTTTGCTTATTGTTCATTTTTGACTTTTATTCAGTCCCATCTGACCTTTCTCAATTCATCGAGTAGGCTGTTCACCTAATCCTGACTATATTTGAAAGTAAATCACATGATGCTCTTTCATGTTGTCTGCAAACTAAACAGACTTAGTTTGATATATTTATTTCCATTTGAATCCATTAAGAAATTCAAATATATTCTTTACATATAAACGGTCAGAAATATAGATTTGGCAAATTTCACTCAGGTGTGAACACAATCACAGCTTTAAATCATCATCACTGTAAACAAATTGAAGGTAAAGCATGGCATATTTTCAGCATTAAAATAGAATTTTATAATAAGAGAATCGACACTTCACCTTTACAACAGCATCACGTCTGAAGGTCCTTTATAATCTGATTGTGCTTTGGCTTGGACAGTCTTTCCGGTCTGTTTTAACATTTACTGTAATCTGAATATACAATAAATCACAGGAATATTAAACTCAGAAGTGGGTTCATTCATAGAGCGGTTCAGTTCTCGTGTTTGCCAGCAGAGCTCAAACCTCCGAGCTGCCGTCTGGTTCCAGTTTGTTGGAGAGGACCGTGAGGATCCTGTCGAATTTGGCGTAGCGCTCCTTGCGATCGGCTTTGGCGCCCATCTGTCCCCAGAAGAGCCGAAGGGCGAACTCTGTCTGAAACACCTCCAGCAGCTCCGGGATTGGCTCCCAGCCGGCTGGAAGCAGAGAGCGACAGGTCAGTCGGCCAATCAGAGCACTTTGCGTGTATGTGTGTCAGTGTTGCCAGTTTGGGATTTTTTTTGTTACCTAATTCAGCGACTTTGCCTATTTTTGCTGAAACTTAAATGTGTTTTGGCTATAGGTTGTTGTTTTTTTTAGCAAACATACAGATAAAAAAGAAAGACATTCTATCACTTCTAACTTACTCTCTGAACATTTTACATTTAATTATGTAGTAGGTGAATCAAATGCAAATATGAACAATGACATAACAAATATGCTGATCAGCACTTAGCAACTTTCTCATTGTTGCCGCAACTTGTTTTTAACTTGTTTGTGACAAAACTGCTATTTTGGACATATTTTTACATTTGACTATTTTTGGGCGATTAACAAACAAATAAAAAGTTTTCTAACTAATTTTATGTGTAAATATAGCTTAAAACAAAACACATCTATAAATATGCTAATTTCACTTAGCGACTTTCTCATTGTTGCTATGACTTGTTTGTAACTGGTTTCTTGTGTTTTTTTTGACAAGGAGCCATTTTGAATATATTTAAACATATTTTTGGCATTGACAAACATACAAAATAAAAATTTAGACATTGTGTCACTTTTAACTTTCTGAGTGATCAAAATGCTGAGTTTTACATAAAGAGCCAAAATTATGTAATGAATATGCTAATTAGACATTTAGCACATTGTATATATATATAATTTTTATTTTAATATTTTTAAGTCGTTTATAAGTTTACTTTTTTATAAGACTGAAATCA
>NW_015539869.1:31698-32714 GCF_001515605.1 Sinocyclocheilus anshuiensis
ATATACAAAGTTTTACATTGTAAATAAAGATTACTTGAATACATTTTACAAGTGTTACTTGCTGTTCCTTTGTAATTATTTGTAAAATTTGCTAGCAATTTCTGAGTGAAAATAGTTTCTGCACAAATATCGTTCAGTGCAGGCTTTAGCTAGTTTCCACTGAGAGCATTTGGCTGATGTGTGTGTACCGGAGAGCAGGCCGTGAGCGTGTTGCGTGCAGTCGTTAGCGTGTAGCGCGGCGTTGCGTGCCGACTGCAGCAGGTTGTAGAGCAGCTGGCAGCCTCTGTCGGTGGACTCCATGCTGTCCTCGCCCTCCATCAGCCTCAGCAGCGGCTCCATGTGCGGCAGAGACAGCGGCCCCGACACCACGGCGTCTATCACACACAACACTCGTTGGAAACTCACTCAGCGTCCACACCAGACAGCTCATGACAAACACTCACCGTCGCCCTCATTCAGGGATTTCATGAAGGGCTTGAGACTCTTTTCAAACTTCACTGCACTGTCGGTGTGACTGCGCCTCAGCGCCCTCCACGTCATCTCCAACCTCACCACCTGTGATATTATTCATATATTAAACATTAAAATCATAGAAAGAATATTGTTTTTTCATGCATTGGTCATTTTTGAGATTTTGGCTTTTCATAACATGTGTGTGTTCTGCCCACCCCGTCATGTGCTGGTCCACCCTGTCATCTTGATATTTTACAATGATATTTTAAATATTTTAAATATCATATCTATATAATCCAGTGTGTTAAATAGCTAGGTGTGGGATCAATAACATGCAAACCAAAAACTGTATCCAAATATCAGATTTCTCCATATAAGAAAAAATACATGTGCGAATTAGGGGTGTGCGATATTGACAAAAAATTATATCGAGATATTTTATGGGATTTTATCGATAACGATAATTAGACGATATTTTGCTGATTGTGTTATTGTGCTGGTACCTTAAGGACTGCCGAAGACAGCTGACTCCTAATGTTTTTAATATTCTTCATATTCTGTGT
>NW_015539869.1:37921-49883 GCF_001515605.1 Sinocyclocheilus anshuiensis
GCTATTTCAGTCTTTTTACTTTAAAATGTAATATTTAATTCAATGTGTTACTCGCTGTTTCTTTTTAATTATTTGTGGAAATGTTTCTAGCAGTTTCTGAGAAAAGCTCACCAGAGAGCAGGCCGTGAGCGTGTTGCGTGCAGTCGTTAGCGTGTAGCGCGGCGTTGCGTGCCGACTGCAGCAGGTTGTAGAGCAGCTGGCAGCCTCTGTCGGTGGACTCCATGCTGTCCTCGCCCTCCATCAGCCTCAGAAGCGGCTCCATGTGTGGCAGAGACAGCGGCCCCGACACCACGGCGTCTATCACACACAACACTCACTGGAAGCTCACTCAGCATCGACACGAGACAGAGTCGAATCACGACAAACACTCACCGTCACCCTCATTCAGGGATTTCATGAAGGGCTTGAGACTCTTCTCGAACATCACGGCGCTGTCGGTGTGATTGCGCCTCAGCGCTCTCCACGTCATCTCCAACCTCACCACCTGCGATATTATTTATACAACATTTTATTCTTATAAAACAAGTGTGAAAGAGTTTTTTCTCTACTTTAGCAGCACTTAATATTATCTTTTTCGAAGTTGAATAAATGTTTCATTGTCATATTTTGCCATGCTTTGTGTGTTCTGCATTATGTGTCCACCCCGTCATGTGCTGGTCCACCCTGTCATCTTGATATTTTACAATGATATTTTAAATAATAATTCAGTCATATCTATATAATCCAGTGTGTTAAATAGCTAGGTGTGGGATCAATAACATGCAAACCAAAAACTGTATCCAAATATCAGATTTCTCCATATAAGAAAAAATACATGTGCGAATTAGGGGTGTGCGATATTGACAAAAAATTATATCGAGATATTTTATGGGATTTTATCGATAACGATAATTAGACGATATTTTGCTGATTGTGTTATTGTGCTGGTACCTTAAGGACTGCCGAAGACAGCTGACTCCAAATGTTTTTAATATTCTTCATATTCTGTGTGGTGGTCAGTTCATACTGATAGAAATTAATCTTTTCCAATAAGTTTAAACTGATTTTTGCATTTTATGGGCATTTTTACCTTTATAAAGCCATTTTTTCTAAAAGTGTCCATTATCTTTTGAGTCAAATTCTTACATTTAATCAGGGAATTAGAATAATAAGACATTTGGGCTGTTACCAAGCAAATTAAATCAACACAGAAGCTGCATCTGAAGTGGCATTTAGATGTATTTACACACATGTATTTTGTTTAATGCAAGACATGAATGCATTTAACCTGCAATTACAAATGCATAAATAATGTTTTGATATATTAAACATAAAACGTTGAATACTGATATTTGATTTAAAACATGAAAAAAATCTATAAAAAAAAAAGAAAAAGCAGAAATTTGAAATTAAAACCGCCAGCAGGTGGCAGCAAATCACTGTTAATAAGTGAGTCATTGCGATTGAACCGAATCATTTAAACGGTTGATTCATTCAGGAACGAAGCACCGTCATGTTGCTCAGAGACACAAAACAGCGCTGTGGCTGTATTCGGGATGATTTTTGTTGGCGAAATAGAGCAAAAACTAGCAATATGGTGTCTAAAACGTAAGTCTCTTAATTAACTTATTGTTTATTGAACTCAATGTCACATTTGTAATCATGGTATTTTTTGGAGAAAAACGGCACTCTTCGTGTGAAATTGAATAACTATATGAAGTGGTATAAATATATACATTTTCTGCCGTCATGTCTTGAATTTGTGATCATTCTAAATGCATTTTAATAGCCTGAATCATGCAGTGAAAGAAAACACACTAAATGCGCACACGCACTAGTCTAGACTTCACGTAATGTATGCGTGCGCTCTGTAGAGATGTTTTGAATGGTTTTTGCAAAATACTCGATAATGTCAAATCGCACATCGTTAAAACAACAATTACGATATTATCGCAGACGATATATATCGCACACCCCTAGTGCGAATAGTATGAGTTTCTTTAAAAACACATGGTTTACATAAAATCTTTCATGTATTTATAATTTGAAAGCAAACAAATAACCCTGTTTAGGAAAGGGACATAATACCTTTCAGAAAATATAATTTGCATCTTAATTTTGCAATGAAAACGTATTTAACAGTAATATATATGTCCATGACAGGGTGGACATATCTTATGGTTTATGCTTTGAATAATGGCCCATAATTATCTAAAAAAAAAAAAAATGTGTGGGAGTTTCTATAGTACTTGAGTGTCTACTATTTATGACATTATGACATGGACATGGAAATTAAAGCCAAAATTTTTGAGAATCGTGAGGGTTGAAAGGCACTCTATGGTGATATTGACCCACATTTTAAATGTTTTTCTCCACTTCAGCAGCACTTACATACACCAAAACTTAGAGTGTTATTCTTATCTATATTCCACAGGTTTTTACTGAAGGATTTGTTCATATATCATTTACACTGATTTATACAACAATTTATTCTTAAAAAACACGGTGAAAGTGCTTATATTTAAAGGTTGTGAGTTTTTTCTCCACTTCAGCAGCACTTACAAACACCAAAACTTAAGAGTGTTATTCCTATCTATATTCTGCAGGTTTTTACTGAAGGATTTGTTCATATATCATTCACACTGATTTATTACTGCTCTTTATCTATTTGCATCTGTAGATTTCAATTGCAATACATATTTTAAATGTTTTTTTTCTCCACTTCAGCAGCACTTACAAACACCAAAACTTAGAGTGTTATTCCTATCTATATTCTGAAGGTTTTCACTGAAGGGGTTTGCTCATATATCATTAACACTAGGGCTGCACGATAAATCGCATGCGATATTTAATGCGCACTGACAAGCTGCGCAAAAAATTGCGCGATTATGAACGTGGTTTAGCGCAGCTCGTCAGTGAACAACGGCTCTGTGTAGTTAATGCTGCTCAATGTGAAAGCACGCAGGTGATGGAGATTTACCGCTGATTACAGAACCGGCTTTACTGACAAGATGCGCATTAAATATTATCGTGCAGCCCTAATTAACACTGATTTATACAGAATTTGATTTAGATAGAATTTGACACTGATTTATATTTTATTTAGAATCCCCTTTGGAAAAACCTTTAGCTCTAATATGACAACAAAATCAAATGAATTTTCAACCTGGCTTTATCCAGTGTTCAGGTTAATATTTTGAAAATGAATGCAAATTAGTGAGTTTTTATATAGATAATGCTTCATTTGGATATTTGGACTTGTAATACAAAAATGTTTTGCAATTCTTAATATAATCAGTCAACTGGGGAAGTATGGTGATATCTATTAGTTACATTTTTATCCAATGCTTTTATCCAGTGTAGGAGGTACCTGCGGCAGCTCCAGTGCTTTCATGACGGCGGAGAAGGCGTACAGGTCGTGTGTGGTGTTGCGCAGCTCCTGCGCCAGCTGGATGATCCTGTGCAGCACCATCGCCCGCTGACCCACTGTCCCAGTACAGCCCAGAAGATCCACCGCCACGCCCAGAGCCAGAGTGTGATGCCTGATGGGGAATCACAGCATGACGTCATCACGCGTCACATGACAACAGCATCAGCATCAGCATCAGCATCGTCATGGCAGCACGCACCTCTCCAGCAGGTCCTGTCTGAGCTGGCCTCCGTGTGGCAGCGTGATGAGCTCCAGACCGGTTTCCACTCCCATTATCCTCTTCTGCTCCACCGTCACCCCTGTGACCCGAGCCACCTGAGATAGACAGAGGCTCAAGATGAGATAGATGTGTGTCGAGTGTGTTATTTTAGTACTATTTATAAATGATTCGTTTTTATTAATATTTTGAATTAACCTTTATTAACTAAAAAATTACTTTCTTTAACAGTCTTTTTGCCTTGTTTTCCAGCACAAATATCTAAATATTCAGACCCGGGAAAACTTGAAAACTTGGTCTGAATGAAAATGCAAATTCATTTTTTGCCACTAGGTGCCGGTTTTGGAGCGGTAAAAATAGCGGTTTCCCCGGTAACGCTGTACACAAAGCAGCACTGCGCTCACAAACGCTGCTTTATCAGGTGTTACAGGCGAGATGAAATGAAAATGAGACCAATCGGACCAATCACTGCAGATTAGCGTTACGCAAAGGAGGGGTTTGGAAAAATGAATCGTTGAGCGAATCGTTTGGGAGTCGTTGAGCAAATAAGGAAAAAATAAATGCATATTATAAGACAATGAAAGTGTTGCTTGACCTTGCATGCATGTCAACCTGTTGTTGGGGACTCCCAAAACCAAAATATGAACCTTTCATAACCCATAATAGGGGCACTTTAATTCAAAGGGAAAACAGGTTTATTTTTTCAGATTTGTTTTAAGCAAAATCAATTTTGATCAGATTTTCAGAAAACAAGATCTATCTTAAGTCATGAGATCTTAACTCTTTCCCCACCAGAGTTTTTGAAAAAAGTTGCCAGCCACCGCCAGCGTTTTTGCAGATTTTCACTAAAATTTCAAGTTTCTTTTCTTTCAGCTTCACTTCAGACAGCAGAAATGCTTTAATGGTTTCAGTGAATGATGATGGCTCTGGCGTGTGGTACCTGGCAGTTGACGCTGAGCATGTGTAGTGCGGTGGTCCTGGCGTCGGTGTGCGTCAGCAGCTCTTTGACCTTCAGCAGGACGCTCTGATCCAGCGGACGGTTGTTGTCGGGCAGCATGAGCGAGCGGAACTCATCCAGACGGAAACATGATGTGGTCTCAGTCTGCGGCTGCTCGAAACACCAATCACGCTCATCCTCCTCGATCCTCTCGCTCTCCCTGCGCTCCTCCTCCAGCTTCTGCGCCTCCAGGAAGCCAAAGCTGGTCTCGGTGAGACGTGCGCGGCTGGTCCATCGCTCCTGAGCGCGGAGACGTGCCGTGTGACCTTTGGGCAACATGGTGATGGGGATCTACACGGGGTCAAAGGTGAGTTTGTTATGTCATCTAATTCTGTTTCTTGGAAACAACATGAAACAATTTGCAACCAGTTTTACTTTCTAATCTGATACTACTAATAATCTTGCTTGCTCCCCATTGACTTCCATTAAAAAACAATGAGATGTTTTTCAAAATAAAATTCTTTATATTTTGCAGAAATATGTCATACAGATCTGGAACGATATGAAGAAACATATAAGAAACTTTGCATTCACTCATAAAACTTTTGCGTACTCCAAAAACATTGCATTTGCCTGCAAAACATTTGCGTTTCCCCAAGAAACTTTACCTTCACTTGCAAAACATTTGCGTTTCCCCAAGAAACTTTACCTTCACTCATAAAACGTTTGCGTACTCCCAAGAAACTTTGCGTTCACTCATAAAACTTTTGCGTACTCCAAAAACTTTGCATTTGCCTGTAAAACATTTGCGTTTCCCCAAGAAAATTTACCTTCACTTGCAAAACGTTTGCGTTTCCCCAAAAAACTATGCGTCCACTCATAAAACGTTTGCGTTCTCCCAAGAAACTCTGCATTCGCTTGCAAAACATTTGAGTTTCCCCAAAAAACAATGTGTTCACTCATAAAACTTTTGCGTTATCCCAAGAAACGTTATGTTCACTTGCAAAACGTTTGTGTTTCCCCCAAAAAATATGTGTTCACTCATAAATGTTTTGCTTTGTCCAAAGAAACTTTACCTTCACTTGCAAAACATTTGCGTTTCCCCAAAAAACTATGCGTCCACTCATAAAACGTTTGCGTTCCCCCCAAAAAATATGTTCACTCATAAACGTTTTGCGTTGTCCCAAGAAACTTTACCTTCACTCATAAAACTTTTGCGTTCCCCCAAGAAACTTTGCATTCACTCATAAAACTTTTGCGTTCTCCCAGGAAACGTTGCGTTCACTTGCAAAACATTTGAGTTTCCCCAAAAAACAATGTGTTCACTCATAAATGTTTTGCATTGTCCCAAGAAACTTTGCGTTCACTCATAAAACTTTTGCGTTCTCCCAAGAAACTTTGCATTCACATGCAAAACGTTTGCGTTTCCCCAAAAAACTATGTGTTCACTCATAAAACGTTTGTGTTCTCCTAAGAAACTTGGCATTTGCTGGCAAATCTATGGCTTTACCAGAAGTAACTCTGCATTCACTTGCAAATTTTTTGACATTCCCCCAAGAAAATTTTGCGTTTCCTTGCAAACCTTTGCATTCACTCACAAAACTTGGGATAACGCAATACTTTTCAGAGAAAATGCAAAAGTTTTGCAAGCAAATGCAAACGCACTGGAATATATATTTATTTCATCTTGTCTCGTATTTTCCTATCACTGTGCTCCCACTGATATAATTAGACCAGAATTGTGTATGAAGTAAGTAAATCAAATCAGATTCTAAGTCTTGTTGACTTTAAATAGCATGTGCTCATGAACTCTCACCTGTGGCACCAGCTCACCATAGAGGCCGGTGGAATCAGTCTCCGGACCAGAATCAGGTTGAGTCGGGGTGAAGACGATGGAGATCCGCAGTGGTTTGGGAGGCGCACGTGAATGCAGCTGTCCATCAGAACCGCGCAGAGGACAGCCGCCGAGACTCGACTGGCTGGGCGGAGCGGCGCAGGAAGCGGCTGGGCTTAGAACAGGCTCACTTCCAGTGCGGAACACCAGGGAGACGGGGGCGGGGCTGGACTCCTGTGACGGACAGCTCTGTGGGACACCTGCACGACATCAACAAAACATTCTGTGAGATGATCAGATCTCAGATCAGTTTTTCAATATGTTCACGTGTGTGTGTGTGTGTGTGTGTGTGTCTGTGCTGGTGTGTGTGTGTGTGTGTGTGTAGCTGGTGGTTCAGCGGTTGGGTTACGACACGCGGGTCACTGTCCTGGGCCACGTTCAGAGAGGAGGAACGCCATCCGCCTTCGATCGAGTCCTGGTGAGTGCATTAAAAAACGTCATGTTGAAATGTGGACATTTCAAATTCAGTTTTGTGTTTCTTGATGTGTGTATACCTGTGCGGAGGTTGCTGTCAGATTGAGCGGACTGTAGTGACGGTCTCCCAACTGTCTCCAGATTAGCAGGCTGACTGCCGCTTCTAACACACACATCACTGTTACTATGACAATTATACACATGCATCACTGTTACTGTGACAACCGACACATCACTGTTACTATGACAACACATCACTGTTACTATGGCAACTATGCACACACATCACTGTTACTGTGACAACACACACATCACTGTTACTATGACAACTATACATGCACGCACAGCACCGTTACTATGACAACTATACACATCAATGTTACTATGACAACTACACACAGGCATAACATTACTATGAAAACTATATACATCAATGTTACTATGACAACTACACACACATCACTATTACTATGACAACTATACATGCACACACAACACCGTTACTATGACAACTACACACACATCAGTGCTACTATGCGACTACACACACATCACTGTTACTACAACAACTACATACACATGCACATCAACGTTACTATGGCAGCTATACACACCAATGTTACGATGACAACTAGATACACATGCACAACACGTTACACCATCACTATGACACGCACATCACACTACAGTCACACACATCACTGTTACTATGACAACTACACACGCACATACACATACACACAGAACACTGTTACTATGGCGACACACACATACTGCACCATTACTATGACAACTGTACACACACACACACACATCACTGTTACTATAACAACTACACACACATGCAACAATGTTACTATGGCAAAACATACAAACTACACCATTACTATGACAACTATACACTCACATCACTATGGAAACACACGCAACACTTTTACTATGGAAACAAAATGGTCTGTGTATGTGTGTGTTACCTGAGCAGGTTGTTGCTGTTGAGCTGCAGTGTGTCTTTCTGAGAGGAGCTCAGGCTCCGCCTCTTGCTCTGACCTCGTGACAGGAGGGAGGAGCTCGATGACCTCGCAGCCTGGTGCTCGCTGATGATGCGTAGAGGCAGAGTGCGCGTGATTGGCTGAAAGATGATAGCTCCGGTGGAATGTGAGATGGGATGCCGTCCGCCGACATGAAAGCGAATTAACGCTGGAATGTTATCGAACTGATCTTTCTCAAACTGAAAGAGCTCCCGGGTGTAACCCTACACACACACACACACACATCAGACTCAGCATCTGAAAGAAGCTATAAACGTTGAGACGGATGCTATACCTGTTTGGGTCGCAGCACGACACGTATGATTTTGAAGTGCATGGGCTGATTTTTCCACATGCAGCTCAGGACGTATTCGCCCGTGCTGGAGCTGGAGTCACGCACCAGAAACTCCCCATCTCTACTCAACAACTGCTCCGCTCCCTGAACAGCCACAAATACATCAAAATATATCAATAAAAATGAGATTTAAACAAGTCAACAAATGAGTACATTTATATAGCACATTTCATACAACAAGGTAATTCAAAGTGCTTTACATTAAAATAATCATAATAGATGCATAATAAATAAATATAGAGAATTAAAATGATTAAAAGTTAAGAATAAGAACAACCCAAAATAACCCATAACATTAAAACAAACAAATAAAAATGAAATTTAAAGTGGTCATATGATGCTGCTAAAACGAACATTATTTTGTGTATTTGGTGTAATGAAATGTGTTTATGCGGTTTAAGGTTAAAAACACATTATTTTCCACATACTGTACATTATTGTTTCTCCTCTATGCCCCGCCTTTCTGAAACGTGTTGATTTTTACAAAGCTCATCGGTCTGAAAAGCGAGGTGTGCTCTGATTGGCCAACTATCCAGTGCGTTGTGATTGGCCGAATACCTCAAGCGTGTGACGGAAATGTTACGCCCCTCACCATACTGTGATGATGCCGTGTCCAGCCGGAGCGTAACATAAAACCCTGTCTGCATTTGTGATCGGAGAAATGACAAACAACAAGCGCTACTCCACACTGCTCAAAAAACTCGCTTTTGAATCGTCAGTGGAATCGTCAACTTAACAGAAACAAAATATTTTCCAAATAATATGTTTGTTAATATTTATAATATTAATTGTCATCAAACAAGAAACTATATTGATGCCTTTTAAATTTTAGGATGGCAGTCCATCCTAAAATGTAGGTTCAGGTGTGTTTAATTAGGGTTGGAGCTGAACTCTGCAAGACTGTGGCTCTCCAGGACTGATGTTGGCTGCCCCTGACCTAAAGTAATAGTTCTCCCAGAAATGAAAATGTTCATAATGTCATATCAAACTTGTGCTGTTGTTGTTTTTTTTTCCAAGGAACACAGAAGTAGACACTTGAACATGGAAACATATTAACTCGTGTCAGTTCCTCACACTAAAACATCATATGACCTCACAAGACTTGGAATAATGCATGAATCGTGCTACTTCTGCTTTTTATGTGTCTTTAGGCTGCTATGAATGTTCACGTGAAAGGAGGTGCATGAACATTCTTCAAACATTCGCTTTTTCTCTTTCACAGAGGAAATCATCAGCATACTGCAGGTTTGGATGACATGAGGGTGAGTGAATGTGGGTGAACGATGCCTTTTACCACAGTAGCACACACACACACACACGCACACACACTCACACAAACACACACACTCAAACTCACACACTCACTCACACACAAACACAGTCTCACACACACACACACACACACACACACACACACACACACACACACACACACACTCACACACACACACCTCGTGCTGCAGCTGTCCATGATACCAGGCGTGACTCCTCAGATCCTCAGTGCTGAGTCTGAGTTCCTCCTCCAGCTCCTTCTTCAGAGAGTCCATGTCCTTCAGGCCTGAGAACACCTTCAGAATCATCACAGTAACACAGTAAAGCACTGGCACCCTGCTGAGGCCAAATATCAGTGATAAAATAAAATTATATTTCCTACGGCATGACACTCTCACCTGACTGATGAAGGCCGTCACACTCTTCCTCCTGCTGCAAAACAGAGCAGAGCAAGTAATGTGTGTTAACAAAACCATATGTTGTTCATTTGTAATATTTACATTTCAGTTTTAGTGCATTCAAGGTGCACATTTTATTAGTTCATTTGCAATGTAGCTATAATCTAAGTCGATGACAGCAGTAAATCCACACGCACATTTGGTGGAAAACTGATGTTTTTGATCTGATTAAAATCAGTTAATTTAGATGTTATTTTTAAGGCGAGACACTACAGGCAAACCATTGTTTTGTTTTTGGTTTGTTTCATGCATTGAGATGTTGGCTTCTTTCAGACGAGTGGAAAGAAAACATCATAAATGCACATGCAAGTGTTTATTTTATTGCACTTTATCTATTTGCGTCTGTAGATTTCAATACTGTTTTTTTCCTTACGTTCACCAAACTTTGCAGTGGTATTCTTATATATATTCTGAAGGTTTGTTGATATTTCCTTCACACCGATTTAGGCCTATATGACATTTTATTCCTAAAAACATGATGAAATGTATTAGTTTTTTTGGTTATTAGCAGTATTTGTTGATTTATGGAGAAGATATGGAGAAAAAAAAATGAACTCGAATATAAAACTTGTAAAACAGTCATCTTAATATACTGAGAAGCTGTTGTTTTGGCAGGCTGGCTTTAATACAAGCTGTTTTTAGACAAACGAGAACGTTTCGAGTTCTGAAACTTACAGGATGTTTTTATAATACAATGACCTCTTATACGTCAAAAGATCAAGGGAGTTTTGGTTTATCCTGGCGAGAGTATGGTTAGATCTGTTAGATAATATTCAACCTGTGGTGTCCTGCCTTTATTTATACCGTTACCTTGGTGACATAGACACATCAGAAGAACAGAAGTTTGTACAGCATCAGAACAGATGCACATGGTCATCAGACATGAACAGTTACTCCAGACCGTGCTGATGATGATGATGATCCTACAGACTGCAGGGATTTAACACTGTACAACATGCATTCATGTCAAAGCCACTTCCTCTCTCCGAATCCTCCGTCCCAAACTCTTCTTAAGTAAAAAAGACCTCCGAGAACGCTCTCCAGATCACTGACACGGAGACTGGTGTTTCTGAATATCACTTTAACAGCGTTTCCTTCCCATCGCGCAGCCAAACCTGCTGCATTGTGTCCTCTGGACATCAGGGAATGTCCTGGGACTGGTTGCCATGGAAACGGATGTTATGGGCTTTTCCTGACCTTCTGGATTCAAGGTTGGGTCGAAAACAATTAACACGCTTTCCTTATAGCCATGCCCTAATAACAGTGATCGAGATGAAGCTACACTAAAACAAATGCACTTACTATTATAATAGAAATAAATTATGCATAATTACATGCAAGTAACCCTAAGCCAAACCCTATTCCTGACCCTAAACATATAGTAAGTACATGCAGTTCATTAATATTACCCAATACTTAAATGTATAATTACACTGAAACAAGGACACTAAAAGTACAATACGATCACAACACCATCTGGATTCTAGGCGTAGCAGCTCATGTTTCCAAAGTCAAAGTTTGCTAATAACACACACTTGAGTTCACAACACACTAATGCAGAACAGCCGGTTTAGATGCAAACTTGCTTAAAGAATCTAAAACTGGAGCTCACTGCAACTACTAGAGTTTAAAGAGCAGAAATATCGTGTGCTGTATCAAAGGTCCGAGCCCTTCCCATCGCGCACTGCAGGATAATCATTAACAGCGTTCAGAAACTTACCTGGAAAATCAGAGAAATCCCTGTGCTGGCGTTTCTCGGCGGGAGATCATCGTGATCCGAGTGCTTCTCCTTCCACAGCGGACCGCTCACAGAAGACGAGTTCACGCACGCACGCACCGCTATCTCTCGCGCATTCCTCGCATTCCGCGCGCAGTGCACTCACCTGTCTGACGCCGCGCGAGGCCCTGCAGACCCGCAGACAGAGAGAGAGAGAGAGAGAGAGAGAGAGAGAGAGAGAGAGAGAGAGAGAGCGAGAGA
>NW_015539869.1:50002-55139 GCF_001515605.1 Sinocyclocheilus anshuiensis
GAGAGAGAGAGACCTGTGCCGGCTTGATCCGCCGACGCCCCGTTTAGCTGCGTTTAACCAGTTGCGCAAGACGCCGCGTTCACATGGAAGAATCCACAGTGTGAGCTGAGACATGTTGCTCTTAAAATGACGAAAGAATATGAGAGGCAGAGGAAAATTAACGCATGTTATAACTCTAGGCCTCCCTGTACTTTTATAGGGCAGACCGGGGCATGTTGTCACACGTTTTTCTCAAATGAGTATTTCTCGGGGATTTTTATTTTTTATTTTTTTTATAAAGCAAATACCTTCAAAATAAACTTTTGAAAGTAAATGCAATAAAACGTTTGAACATTTTTTTATGCTATTGAAGGATACAGTGTGTGGGGTAAGTTGTCACAGTGCAGCAAAATGCAAACAAAACAATTCAGGGATAATTCAGCAAAAACGCATTACATTTTTTTTGAAAAGTACTCCCGTCTTATGCACTCGGTTGAACACTTCATTGTTTAACAATTGTTTAGTTATTGTGTTATTATATTGAATTTTAGTTTGGATGACAGAATTCATTAGAATATGCTAATTAAGACCGTCTTGAATAGGGGTTTGAAACCAACATAAGAAAGGCTTAGTTTTGTCGTGGCCCCAGAAATCTGAGATTAACAACATAACTGCCTTCATGATTGGTATTTGCATATTATATTCGATTATATTATACTGCATTGTTGGTGACACAGATAACTCATGACGGCATTCAAATAAAGGTCTAATCATTGCTGTTTAACTACAATTCAACACATTCCATGCATGCAAACCATGCTGTCATTTACAAATGAATATTTTACTCACCAAAGCCAGTTTTACTTGCATTTGGCACTTGGGTAGTGTCAATGTAATTAATCAATGATAAGGATGGATTAAATATGTTCATAAGGGAACCTGAGTTTGTGTTTGGTGGCGGGGGCGTGGTCTTCATCACAGGTGTGGGATGGGAGCTGGAGGCAGGAGGCGGAGACTCTGTGGTTGTCATGGCGACGCAGCCGTGGCACAATGTTGTGACGGAAGAGGTCAGTGGTGGGTTTGACCAGGTCAAGAGATGAGGCCAGAGAGAGCTTACGGCTCATAGTGCCAGTCGTTACTGCAGCGTTACTCTCTGAGGAGACAGAGAGTGTGATATCAGCCAGAATGACGTGTGAGGACACAGTGAAGAGTCACTTTCATTTATCTCTCTCTCTCTGTGTGTGTGTGTGTGTGTGTGTGTGTGTGTGTGTGTTCACCTTTCTCAGGCTGTATTCTCTGCTGCTGTTTCTGTAGTTGATTTATGATGGTTGTTCTGTGATCCGGATCTTCAACTCCCATCAGTCTAAGATCATCTTCTGTTACTAATAGGAGACCCTACACACACACACACACACACACACACAGCATTTCACTATTTAAAAGAGTAGTTCACACAAAAATAAAAATGTGCTGAAAATGTCCTCACCCTGAAGCCATCCAAGATCAGGATGAGTTTGTTTCTTCGTCAGGTTTGTAGAAATGTAGCATTGCATCAGTGTCTCAGCAATGGATGCTCTGTAGTGAATGGGTGCCGTCAGAATGAGAGTCCAAACAGCTGATAAAAACATCACAATAATCCACAGCACTCCAGTCCATCAGTTAACATCTGGAGAAGACAAAAGCTGAAACTAATCCAGCATTAAGACGTTTTTAACTAAAATCTAAATCCAGCCACATATTTGTTTCGAGCTGTTTAAACGCTGCTTGATCTGTGCAGATTTCTCTCCTGATTCAGACCAGAACACTTTTTCACTGGAGGAAGCGTTATTATGGATTATGGACTTGTATTTTAGTTAAAAGCGTCTTAATGCTGGATTTGTTTCAGCTTTTGTCTTCTCCAGATGTTAACTGATGGACTGGAGTGCTGTGGATTACTTGTGGATTATTGTGATGTTTTTATCAGCTGTTTGGACTCTCATTCTGACGGCACCCATTCACTACAGAGCATCCATTGCTGAGACACTGATGCAGTGCTGCATTTCTCCAAATCTGATGCAGAAACAAACTCATCGGTCCCACTTTATATTAAGTGTGTACTTACATTGTAACTAGATGTGTACATAGTATGTAACCACAGTGTAAGTGCACATTGTTACATAGTATCTACAGCTGTAATGTTTGTGTAACTACACACATGTAACAACCTACTGAATGGTATGTGTAAGTACAAATGTGTAACAGGACATTGGTAACAACACTTTTTGGAAATGAAAGTACAAATGTGTAACAGGACTAACAGCACTTTTTGGTAAAGAAAGTGTTACACTTTATATTAAGTAAACGATTCCTATGTATTTACCATGTAATTACTCTGATGTTACACAGCAGCGGCCAGTAAGTTAGGCTTTACATATAAATTTTGGTTGGTGTCCAGAATGTTACACTTCATATTAAGTGGCCAGTTCCTGAGGAGTTACCATGTAAGTACACTGGTATTACAGTGGTGCACCAACTCCACCAACTTGAGATCCAACTCCTCCCACTTTACATATCCCTAAACCTACCCATCTCCACCCGCTGGATCAAATTGTTCCAATTATTCTTATACATGTTGTTACAAAATGTAGTTATATAATTCCTGTTACATGAGTACTTAGTGAAGTGAAAAAAGTGTTGTTACCAATGTCCTGTTACACATTTGTATTTACACATACCATCCTGAGGGTTGTTACATGTGTGTAGTTACAGAAATGTTACAGCTCTAGATACTATGCACCAATGTGTACTTACACTGTGGTTACATACTACGTACACATGTAGTTACTATGTAAGTACGCAGGTATTAGGGACACTTAATATAAAGTGGGACCGGCAAAGTGAATAAGTCAAACGCGTGAGTACCTCGAGGCCGTAGGTGTGTTTCTCCAGCGCGCGACTGTGCACTGTTCATCACACACAGTCTGCTGCATCAGTTCTAATGCACAGAAACACAGAGCTCATAGACTTCAAAATGCAGCTGATGCAGAAAAAGAACAAGAAATAATAGGCCTAATACAAACAATAAATACATAAATTGCAATTATAGTCGCGCGACCGAAATATTGACATATCCAACAGCGATCTCGTTAATGCTAACTCTATGCAGTTAATTTTAATTTAACGCAATGTTGTAGAAAATGTATGTGCTAATATGCATACACAACAGTAATGCTATTGCACTTCAAAACTGAATTGAGACGATTTAGAAAAGAAGTCTCTCCTAATCTATAATCATTGCTGGGAGTTTCTATGTGGATGTGATAGCCAAATATTGATATATTTTTTGGAGATTAAATAGTTATCGTGTTTGATTAGTTTCTTACAGATCAGTTCTTTTACAGATGCATTTCTGTTAAACTAGAAAATAAAAGATAGGTATTTAATTTAAGTTTAAAATCACAAAATTAAACTTTCAGTTCAAGTTTTCATCTACTAGTGCAGCCAAATTCTCTTTTAGATTCCTACCTGTGCTGCTCAACTCCCGTCGTCTGTCTTTCTTTATGTTTTATTCATCAGTTGTTTTATCTAATATTGTTGATCTCCCCGCGTTTGAGTTCCAGGGGCCGCTGATGGAGGCACCTGAGGCGCTGCGTTCTGATTGGCTGCCGCAGCCGCTGTCCTCTCTCTCAGCCAATCACAGCGCAGGAATCTCGGTGTGAAGCGAGGGCTTCGGTCTGCAGGTTGAGACACATTCCGAGTTTCTCAGAACAACATAATTTCAGTCTCAGGCCCGCGGTTGTGTGAGAAATCAGCAGGTAACGACCCTGTAACTGGTCCGATGTGATTCTAGTCATTCCGAGGTCGTGGGTTTGATCCCCAGGTAGCCTATATATAAATGATGAATGACTGGAGTCACTTTGAAGCGAAGAATCTGTCATGTAAATGTGAGGAGGCTATCAGTTAGTGGGGCTATTTTAGTTCTGATTAAAATCTTTATAATGCAAAGTTAAAAAAAAGTTAATAAACACGTTAATTAATTAAAAAATCAAATGCAAAATCGTTCGACGCTCAAAGTTGCAGTTTCATCATTACACCAGGAGGTGGCGACGAGTTAGTGACTATTTGCGACCACAACCCACATGTAGCGCCCAGAACTGCTACAGTGATGCAAAGTTTAAAAAAAAGTTAATAAACACGTTAATTAATTAAAAAATCAAATGCAAAATCGTTCAACGCTCAAAGTTGCAGTTTCATCATTACACCAGGAGGTGGCGACGAGTTAGTGACTATTTGCGACCACAACCCACATGTAGCGCCCAGAACTGCTACAGTGAGGCCTAACCTGTTGTTTATTGTTTTCTTGAAACACACTGTGTGTATGCAGAAACACTTATATGAGAAGTTACTGTACTAGAAGAACTTGTGTCCCAATAAGATTTGCACACATACGTCTTTTGGACCATACAAGATACAATGAAACGCTAGATTTATTTATGCAGAAAGATAATAGGAGGAGGGATCAACAAAAACTGACAAGAACTCTTCAAAATACCAGACATGAATGAACTTCAGCATGACAGACTCATAAAAACACACAAACAGAAGAACTGAAGATAGTTAGAGAACTGCTGCGGATTCATGATATTAAGTAGCCTATTGTTTTCTAAATCAAAAGTGAGTTTTTAATTCAAACAATAAGTTTCTTACCCCTCTTACCAATATATTTTTTTATAGTTTTAAGCATATTTCAGAAAAAAAAAACTAAATATTTGAAGCTATTTTGCTTCTCTTGATTTAATAATGTTTAGATAAATTTGCACCGAAACGCAAGACAAAAATGCTAAGCAATGAATGTGTGGTGAAACAAGTTAACAGAATCACATTTAACAATTTCGAACAAAATGTCACTTGAGGGTCAGGTGCGATGTCGTTTCCCATCATGCTTTTGTCAGTTTGCTTGAGTTTATGCAGTCACGCTCACAGATCTTGTGTTGTGTCTCCTGTTATTGTCTCGTTCAGTGTCTGTGTGTGTTGTTGAAATCACTCTCACTGAATCCTCTGTGAACGACAGATGAACGAAATGCCTGCTCTTATACTGCTAATGTAAGATAACTGGCCTCTGTGTGAGTGTGTGTGTGTGTGTGTGTGTGTGTGAGTGAGTGTGAGTGTGTGTGTGTGT
>NW_015539869.1:55169-58199 GCF_001515605.1 Sinocyclocheilus anshuiensis
AGACAGAGAAACCGCACACACACACACACACACACACACACACTCTCTAGCAGCAGCACATGCAGGAATATAAACCCCCAATTTTGCAAGTCAAGTGTCAGATGTGTGTGTGTGTGTGTATGTGTGTGTGTGTGAGTGTGTGTGTGTGTGACAGAGGAAAGAGGAAAGAGGAAGTTGTGTGCAGTTGAAAGGCTTCCTCCCCTCTGCAGGGTTGCAGAGCAGCAGCAGCGGCGCGGAGGAAAGAGCGAGAGACGCAGACGACACAAGAGACGCTCGCTGGACATCCTGAAGAAGCAGGAAGACGGCAAAGGTCAAAGGACAGAGAGGCGCTTCATTGATGAACTCACGCTCAGTCGCTGGACACTTAGTGACCAGTTTATCGCTTCTGGATTCAGTTTAGATTGAGTCTGTGCTGGTAACTCGGGTAGTTTCTGTTGGACAGCTAGTGCTGGGTTTGTAGATCATGGACGTGTTAAGAGGGTTTTAGGTCACTGCTGTCGCTGCTGATCTGAGGTGAGTTGGCTGGAGATGGAGTTGTGGAGACAGTGCGCCGGATGGCTGATTCAGTGCCGAGTGCTTCCCGAGAACCACAGAGTCACCTGGGACAGCGCACAGGTGAGCGTTTACCTGCAGACCACACTACAGTCGTCTGACAATCACTGGGACACAGTTCTCACGAGCAGCTTACAGACTGGCACAGCATTTAAAGAGACAGTTCACTCAAAAATGAGCATTTTGGCATAATTTATTCATCCTCAAGTTGTTCCAAACCTTTTTGAAGTTGATTTCTTCTGAGCTGATTTCTGTTGAACACAAAACAAGATCATTTGAAGAATGTGGGTAACCAGTTTCTGGTATTTTTTCCATACTATGGAAGTCAATGGGTTGCCAACATTCTTCAAAAGATCTTCTTTAGTGTTCAACAGAAGAAAGAAACTCATTCAGGACTGGCACGGCCTGAGGATGAATAAATGGTGGCAGTTTTTTCCCTTTTTTGGGTGAACTGTTCCTTTAATTTCACATCCACTAATTTCACTTTTACATTCACAAACACTTCATACAGTCTCAAATCAAGTCATTTTTTCATTGTTTTCATCCAAAAAACACACTTTATCACTCATAAAACCTAAAACACCAGCAACAGCTATCATATACAATGTTTGTAAAATATCTTGACAAAACTAGAATTCACTGCAGTATGTTACGCAATCCATGTTTACATCACAGCACAAAATTATTCCTTTAGTATCACCTTTTGTATAGATGGTAATGAAATTTGAAGACTAAAACCTGTGTATGGCGTAAAAATTATTTTTCAAAAATATTGGGAAAAAGAACATTTCAGGCATTCTACTTTAGAATTGTGTTTAATTACATCTATTCCTTGCCATTTCTTTGCAATAATTTGTGAAATTTACTAACAATTTCTTAGTGAAAATGATTTCAAAGCCATCTTTTTCAGTGTAGGTGTTCAGCTACATGTAATTGTTATGATGGTGTTTCATTTTTTACATCTGGAATATATTTAAATATTATATTATTGTAGAAATGTAGCAAATTACTGTCTTATGTTCAGTTTTTATCTAAACTTTTGAAAAGAGTTTGTAAACGTGCACATTGGCCTGTAAGCCTTCTCATTGCGTTTTGGTGGTTTTCGTGTCTGAGTGAAATAAGAATTCTACTTTTTCAATTCAATTCGAATTTGAAAGGGTTTCAAGTACTTGTAGTTTGATTATATTACATTTTAAAGTGCTCATAATCAGATTACAGTTACTTTTCATGGATTACATGATTACATATTATTTACACAACGGCAGTAAATTATTCATAATGTCTATCTGTCTATCTATCTATCTATCTATCTATCTACATTCAGTTTTGAGCTCAACTTTTGAACGAGTTTGTAAATATGCAAATTGGCCTGTAAGCCAACTCACTGAGTTCTGGTGGTTTTTGTGTCTGAGTGAGAAAAGAATTCAGTTTGAATTTGAAAGGGTTTCTATTTTGTGCCAAAGCAATGATAAATGATCCACAGACATGCTGCTGTGTGAAAGGTTTTGAGAAATGGGTCTCACAGTGATCAGTATTGTGAATATCGGTGTGTGTGTCAGACGTGATCTGTGCGGTTCGTCTGTCTGATGTGTGTGTTTGTCTCACAGCAAGAAGGTCCCTGGTTTGAGCCCTGGCAAGGACAGGAGGCCTTTCTGTGTAGAGTTTGTATGTTCTCCCTGTGTCTGTGTGGGTTTACGCCGGGTGCTCTGGTTTCCTTCCACAGCCCAAAGACATGCAGGTTAGGTTAACTGAACATTAACCCTGGATGTGTGTGTAAAGACAAGACTTGTACATGGATTAACTGGTTCTCGCCATGAATATAACCATAGATGCTGGATTGGCATTACGAAAGTAATAATAATTTTTATTTATATAGCACCTTTCCAACACTCAAGGTCACTTTATAAGTCAGGTTTAAGGAACAGAAACAAATAAACATCAATACCAGAAGACAGAACACATAGCAAGAGCTGAGAGTAATATACAGAGACCACTTACAAAGTTAGATTAGGGGCCCTATCACACACCCGGCGCAATGCGGCGCAAGGCACGGCGCAAGTGTTGCTAGTTTTAGCCCGACGCAGTTCTTATTTTCCCGTCCTGCGCCGCGTTGTTTAAATAGCAAATGCATTTGTGCCCATTTGTGCGCTCATGGGCGTGCTAGTCTAAAAAAGAGGTGTGTTCAGGTGCATTGTCGGCGCGTTGCTACTTTGAGGAACTGAAAATAGATTGAGCCATAGACCAACTCCTACCTGGTCTAAAGTCTGGCGCAATATTTTTTCTTTGTTATTTAAAGAGTGTTAGTAATATGCGCCTAAGGGGGGGGTTCACAACGCACGTACACTTTGCTTATTACATATACAGGGACGCACAGCAGCACACAAACATTTTTAAAAATGAAAATTTACATTCCACCATGTAAATAGCGAACCCGCCATGGCGCGAGCGCAACTGGCTTTTAAAGGGGATGGGAGATGA
>NW_015539869.1:58286-60854 GCF_001515605.1 Sinocyclocheilus anshuiensis
CGTCTGTCTGATGTGTGTGTGTGTGTGTGTGTGTTTGACAGGTGTGTGATCTGGCCCATGCGCTCAGAGATGGAGTGTTACTCTGTCAGCTGCTCAATAACCTGCTGCCGCAGTCGGTCAACCTGCGTCAGATTAACCTGCGACCCCAGATGTCTCAGGTACAGAGAGAGAGAGTATCTGTGTGATATGGAAATCACCTGATTACCATCACCAGCTGCTGATCTTAATGGCAAATGAGTGTGTGTGTGTGTGTTAATATACAGAGACCACTTACAAAGTTAGATTAGGGGCCCTATCACACACCCGGCGCAATGCGGCGCAAGGCACGGCGCAAGTGTTGCTAGTTTTAGCCCGACGCAGTTCTTATTTTCCCGTCCTGCGCCGCGTTGTTTAAATAGCAAATGCATTTGTGCCCATTTGTGCGCTCATGGGCGTGCTAGTCTAAAAAAGAGGTGTGTTCAGGTGCATTGTCGGCGCGTTGCTACTTTGAGGAACTGAAAATAGATTGAGCCATAGACCAACTCCTACCTGGTCTAAAGTCTGGCGCAATATTTTTTCTTTGTTATTTAAAGAGTGTTAGTAATATGCGCCTAAGGGGGGGGTTCACAACGCACGTACACTTTGCTTATTACATATACAGGGACGCACAGCAGCACACAAACATTTTTAAAAATGAAAATTTACATTCCACCATGTAAATAGCGAACCCGCCATGGCGCGAGCGCAACTGGCTTTTAAAGGGGATGGGAGATGATGGAATGACTCTGATTGGTTTATTGCACGTTACGCCCAAAAAACACCCATTACTCATTAAGAGATTAGGGACAACCCGTTTAGAGAAAATACACACACACACTCTCACACACACACGCCCGCAGCACAAGGCTGTGACTCAGGAAGTGCTTTAAATGCAGATGTAGATGCTGTTTCTGCATTTGCTCGGTGTCACACACATACAGTTTTGCTATGACTGTCTGTAACACGTATATTAACTGTAGACAGTCTGACATATACTGAGAAAGGTAAACTCACAATATATGAAACAAAATCTATCTATCTCTGTCTTTTTCTCTGTCATTCGCAGTGCTGGGTAATAACTGATTACATGTAATCTGGAATATGTAATCAGATTCCAAAAATTAAGTACTTGTAATTAGATGAAATTACAATTTAAAATACTTGTAATCAGACTAGATTACATGATTACACATTATTTACACAATGGCAGTAAATTATTCATAATGTACTGATTTGCCCTTATTCTTCTTTTTTGTTTGTTAAATTTTCCTTTCTATTGCTTAAAGTGGATTCGGACACGCCCTGAGTGCACCTGCGCTGTGTGCTTTAGACCGTGTGCTTAGATCGTTAAAATAGGGCCCTAGACATACAGAGAGAATGTAGATCAACATCCATAACAGGGTACAAATTACAGACTGAGAACTGAAGAGTAATACTCAGAGAAAAAATGTGTTTTAAGAGGTTTTTGAAGGAGAGAAGGGAGGATGCTTGACGGATGTTTTGGGGAAGAGCATTCCACAATCTGGGAGCCACAAAACTGAAAGCCCTAGCTCCCATAGTTGCCAGACGAAACTTAGGGGTGACTAACAATCCCTCGCTAGAAGATCGTAAGGATGGGAGATGAGACTCTGGGATGATCAGATTCCAAAAATTAAGTACTTGTAATTAGATGAAATTACAATTTAAAATACTTGTAATCAGACTAGATTACATGATTACACATTATTTACACAATGGCAGTAAATTATTCATAATGTACTGATTTGCCCTTATTCTTCTTTTTTGTTTGTTAAATTTTCCTTTCTATTGCTTATATACATTCACAAAGTCTTTCAGTTTTATGGAACGGCACATTACTAATTACAATTGCCATTGTGTAATTTCTAATCAGTAATGGACTACAATTTTTTAAGTAATCTACCCAGCACTGATCATTCATTACATTTATCTATCTATCTATGTATCTATCTATCTATCTATTAGGGCTGCACGATTATGACAAAAACCATAATTGTCGATTATTCCCTTGAAATTGTAATTGCGATTATTAATTACGATTATCACAATTTACATTTAATGATGTTTATACCATTGTTTGAAGAAACTGCATGCCGTATTTTTATATGAAAATAAACAAGCTGAAAACACTCAAAGAGAAAAACCTTTAGTGCTTTTCTATAGCATTAAGGCTCAAATGTCAACTGTACATTGGATTGGTTGTTTTGGGGAAGAGCATTCCACAATCTGGGAGCCACAAAACTGAAAGCCCTAGCTCCCATAGTTGCCAGACGAAACTTAGGGGTGACTAACAATCCCTCGCTAGAAGATCGTAAGGATGGGAGATGAGACTCTGGGATGGGACAACCCATTTAGACCATGTGCCCGGGCGCGCCGACCGTTTTCAACAAAAGGCAGGAGTAAGTCAGATAAATATGTAGGATCAAGGTTATGGAGAGCTTTATAAGTGATAATTAGTATCTTGTAGTTTATGCGCAAGGAAACCGGAAGCCAATGAAGGTGATAGAGGATTGGGGTAATGTGATCGCTCTT
>NW_015539869.1:61105-61590 GCF_001515605.1 Sinocyclocheilus anshuiensis
ACCTACTATCTATCTATCTGTCTATCTATCTGTCTGTCTGTCTGTCTGTCTGTCTGTCTATCGTTCTATCTCTCTCTCTTTATTTCTCTGTGAATGCTTAATCGTGTGTGTGTGTGTGTAGTTCTTGTGTCTGAAGAACATCAGGACGTTCCTGTGTGCCTGTCAGGAGAAATTTGGCAGGAGGAAGAATAAAGAACATCAGGACGTTCCTGTGTGCCTGTCAGGAGAAATTTGGCATGAGGAAGAATGAACTTTTCGAGGCCTTCGAACTGTTTGACGTCAGGGACTTCGCGAAGGTCTGAACTCTCAGAGAGTGATTGATGATGATGATGATGATGATGATGATGATCATGATGTAATGCTAACGAACGCTCGTGATTGACAGGTGATCGACACACTGTCCATCCTGTCACAAACCCCGCTGGCCCTGCAGAGAGGATTCCGGTAAAAAACACACACACACACACACACACACACACACACAC
>NW_015539869.1:63944-65025 GCF_001515605.1 Sinocyclocheilus anshuiensis
GAACACCAAGGTTGCGAACTTTCGTGGAGGGCATAATCAGATCACCATTCAGATCCATCAGTTGACCAGAGAGCTTAGATCCTACAGCTTTAGAGCCAATCAGAATTACCTCAGTTTTATCATTTACATTACATTTACATTTAGTCATTTAGCAGACGCTTTTATCCAAAGCGACTTACAAATGAGGATTGCCTCCCTGGTCAAATAGGAGGAAAACCATTCAAGGGCTGTGCCAGTAATTCCAAATAAACAAACAAACAAACAGAAACACTCACACACATGTTTGTTTCTGTGAATTGTGGGGATTTTCCATAGACTCCTATTACTTTTATACTGACCAAACAATATTTTTTTCAGGTTTTACTATCCTTGTGGGAACATTTGGTCAAACACATACACACACACACAGTTTAGTTGAGTTAGTCATGGTTTACTCACCTGCATGTCGTTCCAGACGTGTCTGACTGTTTCTCTGTGGATCACAGAAGCAGATGTTCAGCAGAACGTTCACACATGTGATTTGTGTTTGTCGTTTCACTACAGGCCGTTTCCAGATGAAGCTTGTGTTGGAGATGATGACATCTACACCGGCCTCTCAGACCAGATCGAGTGAGTGTGTGTGTGTGTGTGTGTGTGTGTGCAAAGAAATTAGCTTAATCTGACAAAACCTTATTCATTTGTTAACACAATATGTAAATAAGTGAATAAAGTTGCATTTAAGAACTGACTGTATCTCAGTGACACGGTGGAGGAAGATGATGATCTTTATGACTGTGTGGAGGAAGATGAGAATGAAGGAGATGATATTTATGAAGATCTGATGAGGACAGAGGAACCAGAAACAGTGAGACACACACACACACACACACACAAATACATACAGAGAACTTATAGATAACTGTCTGTCTGATTGTCTGTCACAGCAGCAGAAGGTTGAAGTGGACAAGAGGAGCTGCTGTCTTCAGGAGATCAGACAGACTGAGGAGAAATACACAAACACACTGGAATCAATACTTCAGGTAAACACACACACACACACACACACACACACACACACACACACACACACACACACACACAC
>NW_015539869.1:65146-66176 GCF_001515605.1 Sinocyclocheilus anshuiensis
ACACACACACACATACACACACACACACACACACAGAGAGAGAGATTAAACTCATTCACTCGCTCCTGTAATCAAATCTAACAGTATATGAGCTACTGGTACACCACAAGAAAGAAAAACCACAAATCACATCTCATTAATATCTTGTAAATATCTAATTAATTTCCATTATTCACAAGATTAAATGGAGACATCCAAGATCAGCTGCTCTCTACATTCATTTTATTTTCAAGAATGAATTCATCAGTGTTTTAATGATAAATTAGTAAATTACTGAATTGTTAAAGTTTTATGAATAATTTGATTACCAACGTTTTTGATAATACATTTTTATTAAATTATAATGCATAGAATTCGAGTGTGTCCTCGCTGCAGCCTGTAGCACGATGACGTAGCTGGATCAGATCCAATACGTATTGGATGTTTGACGAGCATGCGCAGGTATTGGATTGTAATGCGCATGTGCAAAGTGGGGCTGTCATTAGCTAGTATTTAATGTAAATTAAACTGTAATTAGGCTATTACGAGATATAGGTGTGTTTCATAGGCTTACACAAATTATATTATACTGTGATTTTAAACTAGTAGTGTATTCAAACTTTATTTAAGCAACGATGGCGTAGTTTTGAATGAAAGGGTATGTAAGCTATGTTTATTTTTTATTAGTTTGATTCATTTTAGAAATAAAACTCTACTAATTACAATTTTGTTTGTTCTTTATGAAAAAAATGGGGTGTAACTGTTGTCTTTATTTTTTCCTCTGATAGTCAGATAGTTAGATAGTTCTGTCAAAAATTTGTTCATGAATCAAATATTATTTTTCATTCTCACTCTCTGTGCTATACGTGACAGAGTATAAAAAATGTTATAGGCCTACTAAAATATGCGGACATAATTTTTATACCATATAAAAATAAAAAGAAGAAAAACAATCCTGTCAGTCGGGGTTCCCTAAAGCTGATAGATCCGTTATCCCGGGTTATACCGGGTTTTTACAGTTAATCCCATGTCCAGCAAATAAATACACACA
>NW_015539869.1:66688-67723 GCF_001515605.1 Sinocyclocheilus anshuiensis
CGAGATGGGGGTAAGTAATTAATGACAAAATTTTCATTTTAGGGTGGAGTATCCCTTTAAGAATATCCAGGATTATTATAGTTATCTAAAACTAAAACCGTAAAAAAAAACAAAAAACATTCTTGTTACTTGAAATGAAATAAATGTAAAAACAAAACGTATAATTATTTTTTCAGCTAGTTGCCAAAGCAACATATCTCATATTCATTTGTAGTGAACAGCGAATTCCAGGGCCCAGTAAATGGCGGGGCCCCTCTCTGGCCACAATATTCAAGAGGTCCTCGCTGCAGCCTGTAGTACGATGACGTAGCTGGATCAGATCCAATACGTATTGGATGTTTGACGAGCATGCGCAGGTATTGGATTGTAATGCGCATGTGCAAAGTGGGGCTGTCATTAGCTAGTATTTAATGTAAATTAAACTGTAATTAGGCTATTACGAGATATAGGTGTGTTTCATAGGCTTACACAAATTATATTATACTGTGATTTTAAACTAGTAGTGTATTCAAACTTTATTTAAGCAACAATGGCGTAGTTTTGAATGAAAGGGTATGTAAGCTATGTTTATTTTTTATTAGTTTGATTCGTTTTAGAAATAAAACTCTACTAATTACAATTTTGTTTGTTCTTTATGAAAAACATGGGGTGTAGCTATTGTCTTTATTTTTTCCTCTGATAGTCTTGTCAAGATAGTTAGATAGTTCTGTCAAAAATTCGTTCATGAATCAAATATTATTTTTCGTTCTCACTCTCTGTGCTATACGCTATACGTGATAAAAAATGTTATAGGCCTACTAAAATATGCGGACATAATTTTTATACCATATAAAAATTAAAAATAAAAAAACAATCCTGTCAGTCGGGGTTCCGTATAGCCGATAGACCGTTATCCCGGGTTATACCGGGTTTTTACAGTTAATCCCATGTCCAGCAAATAAATGCACACACGGTCGGGGACAAGGCATATTAACACAAAGATGACCATTTCTTTTTTTCTGTGTTATATGCAAGTGAAATCCCTGGAGATAGATA
>NW_015539869.1:77038-83481 GCF_001515605.1 Sinocyclocheilus anshuiensis
ACATGTAATTCGGTCCTTTTGGTCTACTAACCCAAGATTGCCTAAAAAACGCTGGGGGGTCTGTTGATCGTGAAGTGCTTACTCCGTTGCCCAGGTCAGATTACATGCCTTCTGCACTCCATTTTGTACTTTTTAATGTTTGGTCACTCAACAATAAGACGTCTCTTATTCATGAACTTATTGAGGACCAAAATATTGTTTTGATGTGTGTGACTGAGACTTGGCAGGAGCCTAATGACTGTTTTTTTTTTAATTTAAATCAAACAGTACCATCAGGATATGAATATATATGTAAACCTCATTGCTCTGGAAAGGGGGGTGACCTTGCACTTATTTATCGTGACAGATGTAAAGTCTGTCCGATTTCGATATCAGAGCCATCAACGTTTGAAATTCTTAACTTAAAGGTCCGATTCCCACTATTATTGTCATGATTTATAGACCACCAAAGGCATCTGCTATGAATACTTTTTTAAGTGAAATTTCTACTATTTTAACACATCTGTGTACCCTATCTCCGAATAGCATGTCGATGGGAGATTTTAATATTCATTTTGATAATACTGCTAGCACTCAATATATAGATTTTAAATTGGTTCTGGACAGTACTAATTTTACTTCTTGCATACAAAGCTCTTAAAAATTTGGCACCTCATTATCATTCAGATCTTCTCCATTTGTACACTCCTTTGCACTCTTTGAGATCAACTTCTGCAGATTTATTGTCTGTTCCAAACTTCAAGATGAGTTCCTTTGGTGGTAGGGCTTTTAGTTGTGCAGCGTCAAAGTTATGGAACTCTTTACCTTTGCACATTTCCCATTTTAAAGCTCAGCTAAAAACGTATTTGTTTAGAATAGCTTTTAATGATTTTCTTGTTTAATGTGTTGTTATAATGCGTGCATTTTATGTTTTGTTTTATACTGTACGGTGTCCTTGAGTGTCTTGAAATGCACCTATAAATAAAAGGTATTATTATTATTATTATTATTACATATAGTTTTTGATGATAACTTTGTATGAAATAATACAGAATCCAGAAAAAGTAAAAGACAATTTTGGAGAAAAGATGAAAATAAATAAATTCAACTGATTAGACCTGTTGAATTGAGGATTAATTAAACCATTAAAACAGAAAACACACATCTTGAGATTTTTTTAGAGCTTCATGTTTATTGTTAGTATTTTTGTGACTCTCTGAATGATCTCACGCTCTGGAGCCAAACCCAGAGCCTCTGCGGATCTGACCATTGGGCCGCTGTGATGTGCAGGTGCTGTGGTTTACTGATTCTCTCACAGACACATCTGATGATTAGAGGAACGTGTCAGTCAACCTGAAACCGAAAGTGTTTCAGCAGCAGGGTCTCTATAACCGCGAGCTTCTCTCAGACACACTCGAATGATGAACACGTGACTCACACACACACGTCCTGTTGTGTTCCTTTGTGTGTCCGCAGCACTTTCTGAAACCGCTGCAGCCTTTCCTGCAGCCCGTGGACATAGAGAACATCTTCATCAATGTTCAAGTGAGTCTCTCTGTCATCAGCTCATGAGTGTCTCGGGTTCATCCGATCAGCTCAATAATCCACATCCTCTCTCACAGGATCTGGCCAAGACTCATCGCTCTCTGCTTCACGAGCTGCAGGAGTCCATACTGCATTTACGAGCCGAGAATCTCCATCAGATCTTCATCGACTACAAGGAGAGGTACGACACGCACAGAACTCAACAAAATTCAGGCTTTCAGTCAAATTCATGAGCTCTGAAAGGGCAATCAAAGTTGAATCTGTAAATGAATCATTAATTCAACTGATTCATTCAACCGCACTGATTCATTCAGGAACGAAACAAGTGTCTAAATTAATCTAAATTAGTGAGTCACTGAATCATTTACTTCAGTGGTTTGTTTAACATTGAACATTGAATATTCAATTATTTATTCACTGATTCGTTCACTGATTCACTTAGGAAAGTAACAAGTCACTGTCTTTATGAGTGAGTTACTGAGTCATTCATTTAGTGATTTGTTCATAAACACTGATTCATTTAGGAATGTAATAAATGACTGTCTATATGAGTGAGTCACTGAATCATTTATTCAATGGTTTATTGAACAACACTGATTGATTTAGGAATTAAAACAGTGACTGCCTTTATGAAGGAGTCATTGATTCAGTGGTTTGTTCAACAACATTGATTAATTTAGGAATTAAAAATGATACAAATTAATTGAATCATTGATTCCATTATTCGTTCATCGACACTAATTAATTTAGGAATAAAGAAGTGACTCTGTATATGAATTAGTCGTTGAATCATTGATTATGTTATTCATTCAACAACACTGATTTATTTACGAATAAAAAAGTGATTGTCTAAACGAGTCACTGGATCATTTATTCAGAGATTTGTTCAAAAACACAAATTCATTTAGGAATTAAAAATTGACTCACTGATTCCATTATTTGTTGAATCACTGAATTATTTGTTGAGTCATTGAATCACTGATTCCATTATTTGTTCAACAACACTAATTAATTTAGGAATAAAAAAAGTGACTCTTTGTAAGAGTGAGTCATTAAATCATTGATTCCGTTATTCGAAAAGCAACTGATTTATTTAGGAATTAAAAAGGTGACAGTCTTTATGTGTGAGTCACTGAAACATTCATTCAACAACTCTTTCAACAGCACTGATTCATTCTAGAATTAAAGAAGTGACTGTCTTTATATGTGAGTCACTGCATTATTGATTCAACTAATCTGTTCAACAACACTGATTCACTCAGGATCAAAACAAGTGTCAAGTGTATGTATAAATATGAATCACTGAATCATTGATTCGTTCAACAACTCTCAATTCATTTATATTAAACGTCATTTATGAAACATTTTTGTCCACATCATTTGTAAAACCACTCTTACACAATCGGACTGAATGTGACTGTTCATGTAAGAGTGGATTTACGAATGATTTACACACTAATTGTTTCCTCATTGAGGTTCATTGCAACATATGTGAATGAAAGGATGTTTTCTGATGGACGACACGGATCTGTGTGTGTGTGTGTGTGGTAGGCTGTTGCTGTATGGACGTTACTGCAGTCAGGTGGAAGCCGCCACCAAACACCTGGACAAAATCACCAGCACACATGAGGACGTGAAGATGAAACTGGAGGTCAGAAGCACACAGACCACAGATGCATTTAACCTGATATAAATACCTCTGGCTAACCGAAAGCCAGCGCTACAAAGCATGAGTGATCTCATTTAGCAAACCTGCTCATATTTAGGAGTGTTCGATGCGAGCCAACAGCGGCAGGTTTTCACTGCGAGACCTGCTGATGGTTCCCATGCAGAGAGTCCTGAAGTATCATCTGCTGTTGCAGGTAACACACACACACACACACACATAAGATTTCACTATATTAGTGAGATCTAACCCTCATAAGCACAGACAAACCTGTACAGAACAACACAAACACACACACACATCTGTGTAAAAAATGAGGACACATCCGAGACTTTTGTGGTTCTTTAATTAAGATAATTAGATTAAAACAAGTACAAACTGTAAGTTGTAGTCACAAGTGCTGATGAAGATGCTTTTTGGACTAGGATGTAAAATTATAATGTGATTTGCAATAAAAACTCAGTTTATTTGGTCTATTTTGCTTCTATAACGTGTCTTCTTTCAGACTAGTAGAAAGCAAAAATTTAAATTTGTAATATTTCCATTTATGCATTTTGCAGACACTTTTATCCAAAGCTACTTGTATTGCATTTGGGGTACACATTTTATTTCAGACTGGTAGAAAGAAAACATCCAAAATGCACATATAAGTGTTTATTTTATTGCACTTTATCTATTTGTGTCTGTAGATTTTTAATAGCAATGCATATCTTTAAAAGTTTTTTCTCCACTTCAGCCGAACTTACAAACACCAAAACTTAGAGATTTATTCCTATATATATTCTGCAGGTTTTTACTGAGGGGTTTGTTCAAATTTAATTCACACTGAATTATACAACATTTTATTCTTAAAAACATGGTAAATAATGCATATCTTTAAAGGCTGTGAGATTTTTCTCTACTTCAGCAGCACTTACACACACCAAATTTAATAGTTTTATTCCTACCTATATTCTGACCGTTTTTACTGAGGGAATTGTTCATATATAATTCACACTGATTTAGTTTTACTCTTTATCTATTTGCATCTGTAGATTTAAATTGCAATACTTAAAAGTTTTTTTTTTTGTCCACTTCAGCAGCACTTACAAATGCCAAAACTTAGAGTTTTATTCCTCTCTGTATTCTGAAGGATTTTACTGAGGGGTTTGTTCATATACCATTCACACAGGTTTATACAACATTTTATTTCTAAAAAAACATGGTGAAAATGTATTTGTTTTCTGTCTGTTGACAGTATTTTCTGATTTATGGAGCGATAAAAAGAGTAATCCAAAATCCTCTATGTAAAAATCTTTAACACTAATATGAAAACAAAATCTAACTAGAATTATGAATCTGGCTCTATCCAATCTTCAGATTAATATTCTGAAAATAAATGCAAATTAGTGCATTAAATATTAGATAATTCCAGAAAACAAAATAGTTGTCTTAATGTACTGTGATTAATCAACTGGTTTAGTATAGTGAAATAGATCAAATGTTTACCCTGTTCACCTGTAATGTTTTGCTTTAAAGTCTTTTTCTTTATTAATCTTGTCCCCAAAACACGTGTGTATGTGTCCCAGGAGCTTGTAAAACACACGGTGGACCAACAAGAGAAGGAAAACTTGCGCACTGCACTGGATGCCATGAGGGTGAGTGTGTGTGTGTGTGTGTGTGTGTGTGTGTGTGAGAGAGTGTGTGTGTGTGTGTGTGTGTGTGTGTGTGTGAGAGAGTGTGTGTGTGTGTGTGTGTGTGTGTGTGTGTGAGAGAGTGTGTGTGTGTGTGTGTGTGTGTGTGTGTGTGAGAGAGTGTGTGTGTGTGTGTGTGTGTGTGTGTGTGTGTTAAGCATGTACAATAGTAAAACAAGGGATAGGCAGATGTTTCAGCAGACTTTCAGAGGTTCATTTGGTGAAGGAACATGCTTCACTCACTGTTAATGAGGCAGAACTTGAAAAATCGTATCAGTGAATGTAAATAGAGGTGCAGTCTCAGTGACGGTTATACTGTGGTTGACTGATAAAAATGCTCCTGCTGAATCTTCAAAACAATTTACCTGTAACACACAAATGATTCAGACACCAAGTAATGATGCAAAGATATTTCGTCACAACATTTGTGCATTGAGTCAGAACTTTGTGGGTATTTTAAACAGGATGTTCAGTGAAGTGAGAGCACCAAGTAGAGATAAAATGAGTAGAAAAGCTCATGAACATGAATTGAATTTATGATTAGATGAACATGCTACTGGTGTGTGTGTGTGTGTGTGTGTGTGTGTGTGTGTGAGATCATCCGTCAGATCACGACGTTTCAGCTGTGCATCGAGAACATGGTACAGAAGCACCTGAGAATGATTCATTTCAGCGCTTGGCTTTGATTCTGATTCATTTGTGTTTGAAGCTGATTCAGACTCACTTTCTCTGTTTAGTCTCTGTCTCTGGCGTTATACGGACGACCCAAAATAGACGGAGAATTCAAGATCTGCAGCCCGGAGAAGAAATCCAAACAGGACAGGTGTGTGTCTGTGTGTGTGTGTTACTATAACTGTAACGATAACTATAACAATAAAGGTAACTGGAATTAGAACTATAACTGTAACTGTAATGATAATGATAACTATAAATGTAACAATAACTATATTAATAGCTATAATAAAGATAAACTTTAACAATAATTATAACAATAATAACTGTAATTGTAACTATAATGATAACTAACTGAAATTATAATTAATTATAATTATATTGATAACTAAAGATAACTAACTGTAAATATAACTGTAGCGGTAACTATAACTGTAACAATAACTATAATGATAACAATAACTATGATAACGATAACTATAATAGCTAACTGTAACGATAACTATAACAGTTTAGTATAATTATAATCATAATAACTCAACTGTAATGATAACAATAACGCTACTGTAAATGTAAAAAACCCTAAAAACGGTAACTGTAAGAGTAACTATTAAAATAACTAATTGTAGCAATAACTATAATGAAGATAACTATATAAATTATAACTATAACGTAATAAAAATTATAACTAACTATAGTGATGACTATAACGATAATAACTGTAATGATAACTAACTGTAAGGATAACTGTAACAATAACAATTAGCAGAGGTGTAAAGTATTGGAGTAAATGTAATTAGTTACTGTACTTGAGTATCTTTTCGGGTACTTTGTAGTTGTACTGAGTATCAAAGATATCAACTTTTACTCTTTACTTCACTACATTTTTGAATGAGTATCTGTACTCG
>NW_015539869.1:84890-86204 GCF_001515605.1 Sinocyclocheilus anshuiensis
GAGTATCAAAGATATTAGCAACTTTTACTCTCTACTTCAATAAATTTTTGAATGAGTTTCTGTACTCTTTACTCCACTACATTTGAAATGAGTGTTGCAGTTACACATTACATTTTGCATGGACCTAGCTTTTTCTGCAGCAGTTTATTTCTGCTACAAAAGACGTGATACTGCCTATTACAGGTCACTGAAAGTACTGCATCTTGTGCGTTTTGCCCTTACTCACCCAAACTTGTCAGCAAGGCAATGTGAATGCGAGTTCCTTAGCAAGTATTTGTGAATCACAGGTGTTTTATGAGATGCGGACATGACTGCAGCCGTCAGTGAGGCAGAAACCAGCACAGCCAGTGCAAGAAGGCTTCGGCTTTTTAATTTTACTTAACATTATTTTATTTATCCATTATACTGAAGAGACCTTTTTGAAAGATATTGTTGTTTTTTTTTGTTTTTTTTTGTAACTTTGAGGTGTTCAGTTTTATTTTGGTTTTAGAAAATAAACGTGATTACCAGTGTTGCCAACTGCTTTCAATTGAAAGTAGCTAAAACTGGTAGCTAAATGTCACTAGATGACATCATAATGGCAAATTCACTAATCTATTTAAAGATGAATATATATCAGTTGGCAAGATGAGAACTTAGATAAGGTTTGTCCAAGAATTTGCTATATTTGTCCCTAAACTTTTTTTTTTTTTTAAGTCTCAAAAGGGGTGGGGAAGTTGCTAAATCTAGCTACAAAATAGCTAAATTGGCAACACTGGTGATTGCTCTCCTCACAAATCAACTCTTTCTTGTTTTTGTTTCATGCTCTCTGTGCCTTGCCGTGGACTTTTATGTCACTTCCTGTCTCCCGTGGTGTTTGTAGTCCGTTTGTTCATTGGTTCCCCTTGATTAGTCTCCCCAGGTGTGTCTTATCTTGTTAAGCTTGTTAGCCCCCTGTGTGTATATGTAGCCCTAGTTTTTCTTTAGTTCCTTGCGAGTTTTTGAAAGTAATGGTTGTCTGTTTGCCAGTCATTCTGTTCTTTGTTCCCTTTGGTTTTTGGCTTATTGTTTGTTCTAGTTTTTCCATTAAATACCTGCACATAGATCCTTGCCTCTGCCTGTTTTTCGGATCTTCTTTACAACATAAAAGTTGTTCACTGGCATGTGTCTTTGACTAGTGCATCTTTGAGCCTATATTATTATAAGTAAAATACTAAAGTACTGTTAAAATCAGATACTCTAAAACTTTTACTCAAGTTGTTTTGGAATTAGTGACTTGTAACTTGTAGTGGAGTAATTTTCACTGTAAGGTATCTGTACTTTTACTCAAGTATG
>NW_015539869.1:87241-88974 GCF_001515605.1 Sinocyclocheilus anshuiensis
AGTTTGTAGTCCGTTTGTTCATTGGTTCCCCTTGATTAGTCTCCCCAGGTGTGTCTTATCTTGTTAAGCTTGTTAGCCCCCTGTGTGTATATGTAGCCCTAGTTTTTCTTTAGTTCCTTGCGAGTTTTTGAAAGTAATGGTTGTCTGTTTGCCAGTCATTCTGTTCTTTGTTCCCTTTGGTTTTTGGCTTATTGTTTGTTCTAGTTTTTCCATTAAATACCTGCACATAGATCCTTGCCTCTGCCTTTTCCCCCAGCTTCTCCACATTGTTACAGTTTTTGACTGGCGTGTCTCTTTGAGCCTATATTTAGTATAAGTAAAATACTTAAGTACTGTTAAAATCAGATACTCTAAGACTTTTACTCAAGTTGTTTTGGAATTGGTGACTTGTAACGTGTAGTGGAGTAATTTTCACTGTAAGATATCTGTACTTTTACTCAAGTATGGTTTTTAGGTACTCTTTACACCTCTGACAATTAGTATAATTATAACATAACGATAACTGCAACTGTAATGCTAACTATATTGATAAAAGTACTTATAAAGACAACTATATACCTATCTATAATTATATTTATAGCTCGGTGTCGGGTGGATTTTGATTGGCTGTCAGTGTTTTTATCGTTCATCAGCTGGAAAAAAGTCCAATAATATCGTTATAGTTGTGCTGTGGATTTCACTCTTTTTTTTTGGAGTTAGAGTGATTTTTATAACTTTATAGTTATTGTGATACGTGTCGTTCTTGATGTGAACAGGTTGTTAGTGTGTAGCGTGTGTAACACTAGCTGCGTCGCAAATGACGCACTATACACTCATACACTATGTAGGTATGCACTATGTACTCAACCATGTAGTGTATGAATTATAGAAGGTTATTTTGTCATTCATAAACGGAGTCTGATAGCTCCTCCCCCTTCAGTACATAATTAAAGCTGCGACAGTTGAGTGCATGAAGTGTCCAACAATATCATTCTGAAATAGAAAAGTTGCACACGTGACTTTTAGTAGTTTTATTTTAGTATTATCAGTTTACTATTAGAGTGCTTATTAGTTTTTAATATTTTGTTATTGTTCATTTTCATTTTAGTTTAAGTTTTAATACATTTATTTTTGTCATTGTTCTTAGTTTTTGCTTAGTTTTAGTAATTTTAGGACTTGAACTTTTTTATTTTCATTTAGTTTCCAAAACAACATTTCTATTTCGTTCTATTTCTATTTCATTCATTTTGTTTTGAATGTTTTGAATATTTTATATTTTTAAGATTTAATAATTTTAATATTTTTATAATTTGTATTCATTTTTGCTTAATATTTCTATCTAATTTTTTTATTGATTTTTATAAAAATGTATTACTTAATTACTTTACTTGTTTTCATTTAGTTTCCAAGGCAACATTTCTAATTTTCATTCATGTTTTTCATTTTATGTTTTAGGTTTTATTACAGTTAATGAGAAAGTTTCTATTAGGTTTATTTTTAGTCTTTGCTGATAATAGCAACAGTGCTTCACAGCTCGGTTTCAGTAAATGCTTGTTTTAGTCTGGGAGGAAGTTCTGAGCTGTGAAAGTTGCAGCATCATTTAATTTAGAGTTTCATCAAGCTCATCAAACTCAGAGGATGAAGTCAAATGTAGATGTGTCAGGATGTGTCTTCTGTAAGATATAAAGAAGAGTAAATCTGAGTTTTACATGCTGCTGTGTGTGTGTGTGTGTGTGTGTGTGTGTGTGTGTGTG
>NW_015539869.1:88985-89692 GCF_001515605.1 Sinocyclocheilus anshuiensis
GTGTGTGTGTGTTTCAGGGGGATCTTCTATCAGGGCTACCGCTGCTCACGCTGTAGGATGGCCGCTCATAAAGAGTGTCTGGGTCGAGTTCCTGCATGTGGAAGAAACTCTGGTGAGAAAACAGATAAAGAACCTGTGAGAATGTGTGTTGGTGTTCGTTCAGTCGACTTCACATGTGCTTCTCATTCACTCCACAGAGCTGTCAGGAACGCTCAAGAAGGTCTGTGCATCCAAATTACTCACTTATTTTTGTGTCACTTACTTCTTGTGGATTTTTATGTTTTTTTTACAGCACGTCCTGTTGTTGTAATACATATGATAAGACACAAACATGTGATAAACCCATTTACACGCTGTGAAAGGGACCCTACATTTTATCATTTGACATTTAAACAGCTTAAATATGCTGATAATATAATATAAAAATAATACAGGGTTCCTCAATTAGTTTTCACCGAGGGCCGAATTCTGCCAACAATACCAAACCAAGGGCCACTGACCTACACACACACATATATATATATATATATATATTTTTGCATTTAGATACAGAAGAACTTTACCTGTTGAATATTAAAAACAAATGAACAAACAAAACATCTGGATCTCCATGTCTGCATGCAAATCAACTGTTCCTGCTCATCTCCAGACTGGATCTCTTCTCTCCACTTTCCCTAATTGCAGATTCAATTATTAGATCTGTCAGC
>NW_015539869.1:91257-91383 GCF_001515605.1 Sinocyclocheilus anshuiensis
GACCTACACACACACATATATATATATATATATATATTTTTGCATTTAGATACAGAAGAACTTTACCTGTTGAATATTAAAAACAAATGAACAAACAAAACATCTGGATCTCCATGTCTGCCATGC
>NW_015539869.1:91901-104401 GCF_001515605.1 Sinocyclocheilus anshuiensis
TCTTCTCTCCACTTTCCCTAATTGCAGATTCAATTATTAGATCTGTCAGCTTTAATATTTGTTTGGGGGGGATCAAACTGTGACACTGTTTGTCCCAACCAGACGCGACACGATAAAAAGTATCTTTTCCATGTAGTTTTTGTCCTAACCACCCGCGACAGCGACACGTGACAATAAGCGACATGGGATGCTTTATTCAATGTTAAAAGTGTCTAATGTGAGTTTTAATATTATTTTGCGTGATCTTTATAGCCATAGTGAAAGCAACAATAGAAGTTTTACCTCAGATCTTGAAAATAAATTAAATCAAACTAGTACGTTGAAACTGTGAACTCACTGAGAACCAACGAGTGTATTCCATAACAAAGATATCACTCACTCACTCACTCACTCACTCAAAACTGTTCAGTCCATTCACATTTGAATGGTCTATTTTCTGTGTCCACTTTTCTTCACACTCGCCACCCTGATAGCACACGCACATCACGGAGACGTCTATTTGACGTCTGCTTTACATCTGCAAGATGTAATTTTTAGAGTGTTTGCTCATCTGCAATACGTCTATTGGACGTTTCCTATCAGATGTCAAATAGACGTTTATCAGATGTCTTTAAGATGGTTAGGATTTAGAAAGTATGTAAAACTGACATCTGAAAGATGTTTACACAGCAGATGCTTTCCAGATCAAGAGATCTTTAACAGACCTCTTGCAGACGTACCATTTGAACTTTGTGTCAGTCCGTCATAAATAGAACGAGGCATCAGTTTACTGTCGAGTGTACACAGCATCACTGATTATAATGGGTTCTATAGTATTTTGTCGCGCCGCGCCATTCGCATCCGGTGTAGACACAATGCAAGTTAATGTCGCTTTCTGATGCTGCGTTTGAATTTTCATGCCACATTATTTGAAATTACCGCAGGCCAAACATTTTTCTCTCCCTGGCCAGATGTAGCACGCGGGCCGCCTATTGAGGAACCCTGATATGATATAATATAATATAATATAATTAATATAATATAATATAATATAATATAATATAATATAATATAATATAATATAATATAATATAATATAATATAATATAATATAATATAATATAATATAATATAATATAATATAATATAATATAATATAATATAATATAATATAATATAATATAATATAATATAATATAATATAATATAATATAATATAATATAATATAATATAATATAATATAATATAATATAATGAAGTTTATTTTCATGTTGTTTCAGAATAAAACACACACACACACACACACTCTCTCACACACACACACACACACACAGGTACAGGAGCGTTTCTGGACACAGCAGAACTCCTCAACGAGCCCTGTTAACATAATGACGCCATTTCATCTGTGAAGTAGCCAACATCTGAGCAGCTGAATATCAGCATAAAAGATAGATTTCTGATATCACGCGTATAGCGTTAGTTCTGGCAGGCCACGTGAGTCAAGCTTGCATCAGCTGACTCTCAGCAGATCACATCTACCTATGGAAATATGACGCCTATCACAGCATTCCTATATAAGGTCTATTCAGTATTATTCAGCAGCTTTAAGGAGCAAATTACCCTCCTCCATCCCCAGCTCCTCCATTTGCCACAGTCAGGACTTGGCTTTTTGATATTCCTCGTTGAATCAGACTCCTTTATCTTGAATAATGTTGTTAAACTTAAATACCATTAAGATTCTGTTCTGTTTACCCTATGGGGGTTATTATTTCTGCTCTCCCTGCTCATTCATGACAGGCTGCATGGATGCGCAGGGAGTTTTGCCCAAAACAGAACCATACCGCCAATCCAAACTGTATGCTAAGTGTCTATCACTTTGACGATAGTGGTCCTGACAGAAATGTATTTAGTGTATATAATATATATATATATAAACAAAATAATGCAAGGTTCGGGTTGGTTAACATTTACTGGAGAGAATTCAGCGTGTTTTTAATGATGCAGCGCAGTAAACAAAAGATGGACGGCATCTAACACATCAAAGCGTAGATACTATGATAATATGAGTGCATGAAGAGAAGAGCGAGTCTCTTTCGGTTTCGATTCCCTTGTGTGTGAGTTTGGTTACAGCAGGACTTCTGATCTGTGTTTATAATGGAGAAGAGAAACCTCCGTGCATCTGCACTTTCTCCTTCTCCTTTCCGCATGTCTTCAGCCGTTTATTTGTCATGTTAAATCCTGGATATGACTCAGATTGCTATGGGGTGTTGATCCATATAAATATGAATGTACTGTATATAATAGTGCATGTATATAGATCTGACGTGTGTGTGTGTGTGTGTTTGTGTGTGTTTCAGGGCAGGAATCTGACCATCGGAGAGGTCGGCTGGTTTCCCTGCAGTAAAGTTCAGCCGTTTGCTAAAACTCTGCTGACATCTCGCTCTGACGGGACGTTTCTGGTGCGACAGAAAGACGCCGGAGAATTCGCCATCAGTCTCAAGTACAGTGAACACACTCAGACTCACTGACTGACAGCTGTCAATCAAACAGAGCTCGAGTGACACGCCTTTCTGTCTCTGTCTCAGGTTCAACATGGACACCAGACACATAAAGGTCACATACTCAGAGGGACTCTACAGGATCAACGAGAAAAAAGCCTTCAAGGGACTTTTTGTGAGTGTTATTACACACACACACACACACACACACACACACATCACTCATTCATACACACTCTAGAGCACACACACACACACACATCACTCATTCATACACACCCGCGAGCATAAACTCACTGTTTATTCTCCCTCATGTCCCTCCAAACATGCAGGACTTTTCTTCCTCTGTAGAACGTAACAGCAGATATTTAGAGAAATGTTCTGTGTTTTTTTTTTTTGTCCAGTGTTGTTTAGTTCCTAATGTTCTTCAAAATATCTAAACAGCCGGTTCATACCAAGAATGATAACCACATTAGTGTCAACACAGACACACTATAACACTGTGTATTATAACACTCAGTTTTGTTGTCTGCCATTTTAAAGGCTCATTTTGGATGGGTTCTGATTGGCTGTTAATGTTTTAATCGTTCGTTGGCTGTAAAAATCACTCTGAAAGTTATTCCAGCGATATCCTCTGTTGATATTGTTATAGTTGTGTTGTGAACTTCACCTTTCTCTTGTAGTTTGATCAATTAATAAAGCTTCATAGTTATAGTTATTGTTACAGTTATTGTTAGTTACCATTAGTTATCATACGTTGTGGTTACAGTTATTGTTGTTACAGTTGTCCTAACAGTTATCATTAGAGTTATTGTTGCAGGTATTGTTACAGTTATTGTTATAGTTGTTCTTACAGTTATTGTTACAGTTATCATTGTAGGCATTTTTACAGTTATTGTTACAGTTATTACAGTTATCGTTGCAGGTATTGTTACAGTTATCATTAGAGTTATTGTTACAGTTATCTTTTCAGGTATTGTTACAGTTATTGTTACAGTTATCATTGCAGGTACTTTTACAGTTATTGTTACAATTATTACAGTTATCGTTGCATGTATTGTTACAGTTATTGTTGCAGTTATCATTAGAGTTATTGTTACAGTTATCTTTTCAGTTATTGTTGCAGTTATTGTTACAGTTACTACAGTTATCGTTGCATGTATTGTTACAGTTATTGTTACAGTTATCATTAGAGTTATTGTTACAGTTATCTTTTCAGTTATTGTTGCAGTTATTGTTACAGTTACTACAGTTATCGTTGCATGTATTGTTACAGTTATTGTTACAGTTATCATTAGAGTTATTGTTACAGTTATCTTTTCAGTTATTGTTGCAGTTATTGTTACAGTTACTACAGTTATCGTTGCATGTATTGTTACAGTTATTGTTACAGTTATCATTAGAGTTATTGTTACAGTTATCTTTTCAGGTATTGTTACAGTTATTGTTACAGTTATCATTGCAGGTACTTTTACAGTTATTGTTACAGTTATTACAGTTATCGTTGCAGGTATTGTTACACTTATTGTTACAGTTATCATTAGTTATTGTTACAGTTATCTTTTCAGTCATTGTTGCAGGTATTGTTACAGTTATTGTTATATTTGTTCTTACAGTTATTGTTACAGTTACCATTGCAGGTACTTTTACAGTTATTGTTACAGTTATTACAGTTATCATTGCAGGTACTTGTTTCAGTTATTGCTAGGTATTGCTATAGTTGTTCTTACAGTTATTGTTACAGTTAACATTGTAGGTATTTTTACAGTTATCATTACAGTTTTCGTTGTGGGTATTGTTACAGTTATTGTTATAGTTATCCTCACAGTTATCATCCAGCTGTTACAGTTTTCTCAACAGTTATCGTTATAGTTGTTGGTGTGAATGGGTCACGCAGGTTTGTAGTGATATGAGATGAAGTAAATGATGACAGATGTTGATTTGTGGGTAAACGGTCCCTCTGCATGAGCTGCATGTGTATTTGAGCGAACGAAAGCTGTGAGTGTGTAACGTGTGATGTGTGTGTGTGTGTGTGTGTGTGTGGCAGGAGCTGGTGCAGTACTATCAGGAGAACTCGCTGAGAGAGTGTTTTAAGGACGTGGACTCCAGACTGCAGACGCCGTACAAGCAGCCGGAGCAGAGCGCCGCGCCACAGCACAGCAGCACACGCCACGCAGGTACAGCACATGCCTGAACACAGATCCAACACCACGCACACCCCCTTAACCCTGCGTGTGTGTGTGCAGGTGTGAGCGAGCGCTACCACGGCACGGCTAAAGTGCGCTATGATTTCTCTGCGCGTGATCGCACCGAGCTCTCTCTGCGGGAGGGAGACACCGTCAAAATCCTCTCCAAGAAAGCTCACAACGGCTGGTGGAAAGGAGAGGTGTACGGCAGGGTACGACACACACTCACACTTTACAGTCCCAGTTCACACAAAAATCACCTTGTCATTGTTTCCTCACACTCATGGATGACTTACCTTTTCCATAAAATCTGCGCCAGACACTTATGTATTATGAGGCATTTGTTTAAAGGGGTCATATGACGATGCTAAAAACAACATTATTTGGTGTATTTGGTGTAATGCAATGTAGTGTTGTCAAAAGTACTGACCGTGATACCATTCGGTAATAATAAAAAACTCATCGGTCTGAAAAGCGCGCTGTGCTCTGATTGGACAGCTATCCAGTGCGTTGTGATTGGCCGAATACCTAAAGCGTGTGACAGAAATGTTATGCCCCTCACCATATTTGGAAACTCACAGCATCTCCACAACAACAATACTACAGCGAGAATAAAAGTTACACCTTATTTCTTTGCGTATACATTTGGGCGGTGTTATGCAAGTCTTTCCACACAGTGATGTAGATTTATGGGGGCGTGTTTAAACAAGACGTTTTAGGAGGGCGTGGACTAATATCTCTTTGGGTCTGAGACTTTAGTCTTTTCTCTATGCACGAATCATATGACCCCTTTAATATAAACTTCTAAAATTAGAAAAAAAAACTACAATTATTTAAAATGATTTACTTCCTTACTAAACAAGATAGATATAGATTTTGACAGGCATTTGTATGAGAACATATTAGAAATAATCATAAATACTATGTGTTCCATTCATTTCTGTCAAATACTCAATTGAATCAAGTAAATCATTTATCTGGCTGTTAAATAAATCACATCAAATCAACATACGCTGAGTTGTGTGAAACACAAAATATGTTCAGCAGATCTTTTCCATAAAAAAATGCACCATAAATTTACTTGTATTTTATTACAGGGCAGAATTTGCCCTCTGGAACCGATTTTGTAAAAGAAAAACATAAAAAAAAATCACTTCATCATACCAATTAAAATTCATGTGTTAAAACTTGTGTGCTGAATTTCACATGATGGTTTATTAGCGGTTCAGACCCAAACTGAATTTTTTATTCATTGACAATATGAGTTTTCTGAATAATAATGTCTTTGGGGTTTGGTGAATCATGAATGATGAATCAGTACCGACAGTATGCCGTTCTCCTGTAGGTGGGTCTGTTTCCTGCTAATTACGTGGAGGAGGAGCATTCAGATTACTGCTGACCAATCAACAGCTTCATCACCCCAACAGCACACTTGTACGCCGATACTCTGTTTACAGTCTCACCTGTGAATCCAGTCAAGCGTCTGCATCAGCGGGGTTTGCTGGCCTGTACATACAGAGCGTTCTTCACTAGACAAACTGAATGATTTCATCCTTTCACTGTAGACTCCAGCTCGGAGTGATTTCATTCAGATTACTATTAACGGTTGGACGGGTTCAGAAGAGCTCGTCAGTATGGATGTAATGAGCTGTTTTTTCTTGAGATTCTGATTAAAGTGGTTTGAAAAGCATTGTTCTGTTCAACAAACACAGAGACTTGACTGTACATAAATACGAGTTTTATTTCCAAACAATATCAAAACAATTCAACTGAACACATATTCTGATGCCTCGAGACATGATGAAAGCAACTCGCTGTGTGTGAGTGTTAGTGGTGTAATGTGTTGCTGTGTGTGTGTGAGTGTGTGTGTGTGTGTGCGCGTGGTGTAATGTGTTGCTGTGTGTGTGTGTGTGAGTGAGTGAGTGAGTGAGTGAGTGAGTGGGTGGGTGAGTGTGTGTGTTAGTGGTGTAAGGTGGGTGAGTGAGTGTGTGTTAGTGGTGTAATGTGTTGCTGTGTGTGTGTGTGAGTGAGTGAGTGAGTGAGTGAGTGAGTGAGTGAGTGGGGTAATGTGTTGCTGTGTGTGCTGGTAATAGAGCTCGAGGTTCATGCCGTCATGGATTTCATCTGATGCTCAGAGTCAAGGATATGAACGATTACGCATATAAATGCACAAATGTCTCCAAAAACACTCTTAATGGATACACTGAATGTTTCGCACAGACTTATGGGACGGTTTTACTCAACACGAGCACAAGACATCAGGAACTAACTCATGTGATATAACACTGGTAACACTTTTACAATAAGGTTTCATTTGTTACCTGCTTCAGTTCATTATTTCTTTAGTCAGCATTGATTAATCTCAATTATGTTAGTTTGAACTGATACACTATTAAAATCAGAAGCTGTATCTGTTAATGTTATTGAATGGACCCGAGCTAACATGAACTAACAATGAACTCTTGTATTTTAATTAACTAATGCTAGCAAACATTAATAAATATGGTAACAAGTGTTTCTCATTAACTGTTATTTAGACCTTATTTCGAAGGGTTACTGATATATATAATAACTAAGCAATGAAATGCTTTTTTGCATCACAGACACTGTTTGTACAGGTTTGAGGTTAATTAAAGGAATAGTTCAGCCAAAAAAAAAAAAACATTTGCATGTCATACAAAATGAAGATGAGTTTGAGAGTCCAAACAGCTGATAAAAACATAAAACATATCCACAGCACTCCAGTCCATCACTTAACATCTGGAGAAGACAAAAGCTGAAACAAATCCAGCATTAAGACGTTTTCAACTAAAATACCATAGAGTCTATAATCCATAATAACTCTTCCTCCAGTGAAAAAGTGTTCTGGTGTGAATCAGGAGAGAAATCTGCACAGATCAAGCACAGCTCTAAACAAATATGTGGCTGGATTTTGATGCGAGAGATGACAGTTTTCACTGGAGGAAGCGTTATTATGGACATGTATTTTAGTTGAAAACGTCTTAATGCTGGATTTGTTTCAGCTTTTGTCTTCTCCAGATGTTAACTGATGGACTGGAGTGCTGTGGATTATTGTGATGTTTTTATCAGCTGTTTTGGACTCTCATTCTGACGGCACCCATTCACTGTAATGCTAAGTTTCTCCAAATCTGATGAAGAAACAAACTCATCTACATCTCGGATGACCTGAGGATGAGCACATTTTCATGTTGCGTGTGAAGGATACAGTCTCCCAGTGACACGTGGTCCTTGAATACGGTGTACCTGCACATAAACACGTCACATTATAATCATGCTCGACTGCTGTGTTCTCCACTCTTCTGCTCAGCATTTCTTCTCACCATTTCTTGAGCACGATCTTGTCCCACCGTGTGCCGGTCTGTGCTGCGATCAGCTTCTTCAGGTCTCCAATCGTGTCCTCCTGACTGACACACGGTTAAGACCAACACAACACAAAGCACACCTGCTGCCTCCTTCAACAACCACCCAAACACACTCACACACTTCAACAACCACCCAAACACACTCACACACTTCAACAACCACCCAAACACACACACCCACACACACACACACACACACTTCAACAACCACCCAAACACACTCACACACTTCAACAACCACCCAAACACACACACCCACACACACACACACACACACACACACACACTCCTGCAGACAGTGTTTTACACTGACCAAAAACACAATTATGAGTAGGCGGAGTGGAAAAGAGGGAGTGGCCTAATAAGCTCCTACCTCTGCACTCCATTAAAATATGAGCTAGTTAAGAGTATGGTGGACATGTGAGCTTTACACACTCGAGACATTCATGCTAGCGCTGAGCTGTGTGTTTGTGCATGACCAGTCAAATTATACCATTTAAATTATTATTCTTTTTTATTTAATGAATCTATTCATTATAAATATAGTATTCATAAATTATTTAGATTTATCTAATATATATTTAATTACTTATTTCAATTAATATTATTTTTTTAATTTACTAAAACATAACAGAAGATATTTTGAAGAATGTTGGTAACCACACAGTTGCTGGTCCCCACTGACTTCTGAAGTATGGGAAAAATGGGAGCCAGAATCTCTTTGGTTACCCGCCTGCTTCAAAATATCTTCTTTTGTGTCCAGCAGAAGAAAGAAATATATACAGGTTGGAACAACTTGAAGCTGAGTAAACTAAATAGTTTTTCATTCAATTCGGGCCATTTCATGTTTTACTAGACCTCACACTAATATTAACCATTCATAAATCTGCATCCAAAACCAGTAATAAAAGAATAAACTCCAAATCCCATTCAAAACAAACCAAGCGCTGTGTCTCCAGGCAGCTGGCCTTTAACAGAGAGGCTGTTGTTAAACTCAACCTAACATGACCCCAGATGAAGACTAGCATAATCATGACAGATCTAGAGAGACTGAACTGGTTACACCCTCTTGTGCATCATTTACATTGAGATTCAACTATGCATGACTTATTAGGGCACAGATGTGTAGAAATAATAGCACATGTGACAGTTTAGCAAATGTGAATAACATAAAAATTACTAATTAGTCATTTAATAGATGTTTTTATGCAAAGTGGACAATGTCGTAAGCATAAATAGACTCTGCAACACATGCATGTAGACAGTAATAATACAATAAACACGAAGACTGTGATAAATGAAGCACAAACTATATAATATCCAGGACATATATAAGTGGTATTAAATACATATTAGACTGTTTACGGAGTGAATTAAAGGCATAGAGGTTGTGTAAGGTAAATGAAGCGCATACAGATTCTGTATATTCGGATTCTGCATATAGATTCTCCAAGCAGCTATACATAAGCACATATGGACTGTATGTGATATATGAGATGCATTTGGATTGTGAGATATGAAGTGCAGAGAGAGTTAAAAATTAAGCATATATAGATGATATGTGACACATAGATTGCATATACACTGTTTGAAGCACATATAGACTATCATATGTGACCCTGGAGCACAAAACATAAGTAGCACACTCTCAGGACTATATGCTTCATTCTGTATATATATATATATATATTCTGTATATATTGCATTCTGTCAATGACCTCTTTATGTCATCATAATTATTTTGATCTGCTTCATATAATTAATATTAAAATAATGTCTGATGATCTGTTTATTGTTATCATTTTAATCGCAGTGGTGCTATGATGGCTTTAACTCTTCCAGAAGCATCTGTGTCATAAAAGGCGATGTGTTTCACTTAAACACACAAGTGCACCACATGCTATAACATATAACAAAACAACAGTATTGAATACATGTATAAATGATCAGTAAACTGTATGATTTCTACCTGATTTCTCGTTTGTTCGCGCAGATAATCAGACGCGCTTCTCTCGCAGGTGTTTGCCGTAAACCAGAGCCGTGAAGAAAACATCCGCTCACATTGACCAATCAGAGGCGCGTACCTTTGACTGACAGCGAGTTTCTCCAATCATACTCGAAGAAGAGCGCCGTAGGGCGAGGTCACCATGGCAAGTGCCGCTAATCGATTTAGGGCGTCGTGAATGTCTTATTTAAAACGTGACAGGTGTTATTTATCACATCCGTTCCATTTTAATAGTTTAGTGTTAATAAATCACTTCTGCATATAGAGGTGATTTATACTTCAGTTTATTCAATCAAAAAGGGATCAACACTACCAGTTAAAAGTTTTTGAACAGTAACATTTTTAATTTTAACATAAATAATTCTCTTCTGCTCACCAAGCCTGCATTTATTTGATCCAACATACAGCAAAAACGGTGAAATATTGTACTATTTAAAATAACTGTTTTCTATTTGAATATATCTTAAAATGTAATTTATTCCTGCGATTTTAAAGCTACATTTTAGCAACATTACTCCAGTCACACGATCCTTCAGAAATCATTCTAATATTCTGATTTGCTGCTCAAAAAACCTTTAGTATTATTATGTTGAAAACAGCTTTAATCACTTTTGATTGATTTAGATGATATCTGAATTTAATGATTGCCATTTTTTATATTTTGAAACGTTGTAAACGCCGACAGTTACATTAATAAAGCCTCTTCTATCTATAAAACAGCTGTGAATATTATTTTTATTGTATTTTTTTAACAAATACTTTTTGTACCTTTTTTTACGTTTCCTGTCGTCGACCCGATTTGTCACGTGATATCTGTTACTATTCTCAACCAATCACATCCTGTTTTGATTACTACACATGGACTTTTTATTATTTAAATAACGGTATACAGAATAATAAGACGTGCTACGAGGTTTGTATTTTAAACATAGTTTCTGTGAAATAACGGACAAATATTATTTCTGATGTTTCTGAATAGACAAAAGCGCCCTATCGGCTCGCCTCGGCTCGGCTCTCGGACCCGCAGGTCGCCCTCTGTCGGTCAGTCCGGTCACTGCAGCAGGAGCGGTGGCGGAACATCACACCAGAACCGAGCCGAACCGATATCACTCTGAAATCATGTCCGACGACGAGAAGCTGCCGTCTGGATGGGAGAAGCGCATGAGCCGGAGCTCAGGTGAGTCCCAGCCGCCCCGTGTCGCAGTTAAACCCGGAACAGAGTCGCTGTTTGGGCGCGTGTGAGCAGATGCGCATGCTAATGGCTAACCGACACCGAACCGCGCCAAAACCCGCCCCGAGTAACGGACCGCTGGCTTCCAGCCCTCCACGAACCCCTGGTTCAGTGCGGATCAGTGCGGAGAGGAGTAAAAACACCAGACTCCCAGTATCTAAACATCTGATTAGCTGAATGTATGAATATCTGAGCAAACGTCTCGCTAACTGGGCCAGGCTGCTATGTGGCCATGAGAGGGTTAACCAGTCTAGTATTCAATGGGTACTTTCTGTGTTGTCAAGTATTTTTGTGCAATACATGTTAATTTCACCTCATTGGTTATTGTTATTGTAGGTCGCTGAAGGGTTAGCTCTGTTATAATGACCAGCTGACTGCATTATTTCACTCGTTACTGAGATACTTGATAAATGGACATGAAATGATTGGTTTAAGTTGAAATTATTTTATTAACGTTATCTGTCTTGTACATGATTCTTGCGCTTCTGCTGAAAATATAGTACATTATAGTGTAGAAAACCTTCGGCTAAGAGACGAGACAAGCACAGTAATAATATTACAGTATTCAGTTGTATATTATTGTTCATCTGCGTTTACATCTGTTTTCATTTTGATTTTAGTCATTTTGTGGTGTTTTAGTCTTTTTTTAATATATATATATATATATATATAAATAAATATATATTTTTAAATATATATGTAATTCGTTTTAGTTTTAGTAATTTTTAGTAGTTAAGTAATTTTGTAAGTTAAGTAAATGTAGTTTTAGTTAATTTTGTCTGCGACTAACTGAAATAAATTACACATTTTACATTTACAATAAATTAAATTTTTTATCTTTGTGATTTTTTTATTAGTAACAGTAGTAGTAGTAAATGCTAACAACACTGTTTCTGAGTGTGTGTGTATAGATGTGTGTGTGTGTATATATATGTGTGTGTGTATATATATGTGTGTGTGTATATATATATATATAAATGTGTGTGTGTGTGTGTATATATATATATATAAATGTGTGTGTGTGTGTGTATATATATATATATAAATGTGTGTGTGTGTGTGTATATATATATATATAAATGTGTGTGTGTGTGTGTATATATATATATATAAATGTGTGTGTGTGTGTGTATATATATATATATAAATGTGTGTGTGTGTGTGTATATATATATATATAAATGTGTGTGTGTGTGTGTATATATATATATATAAAT
>NW_015539869.1:109401-121061 GCF_001515605.1 Sinocyclocheilus anshuiensis
ATTCCTTATCTTAATCTGTTTCCCTGAAAAACCTCACTTGGTTTGTCAAAGCTGCACGTTAAGTCCATTCGATATTTCAGTCAATGTACATGTTACAGATCCCTTTTGACAGGCCGCGAATCCTGCATCTCTACCCAGCATTCCTTCATCCGGCTCGGCTAAGCGCTCGCATGATCTGCTGAACGTCACAGGACCAGCTCTGATGATGGACAGTAGACGATCGTATGACAGATCTCCAAAAAATGACCAATAAAATATGCCATGTCACTAAAGAAAATGCTCCTGTTTTATCTCTAAGCATGAAATTATCTTTAGCTTGTTGAATCACTTTTTTTCTGGTTACAGGCAAGAACTCGGACTCTCTTCTGTGCTGTTCTTTTTAAGTTCTTATTCAGTGCAGCAGAGAAAGTCATAGAAATGCATTGGTCAGAATGTGTCGAAATGGTACAGAATCAAGACCCACATCTGCATGCATAATAATAAATAAAAAAAACATGCATCATTCATCAAAACGTACAATTTAGAAATCTTCAGCAGATGCATCTCCCTGATTAGCTCATTGGCTGTCACCCCATTCCATTTTTAATGGGAATTTATCAGTGAGAGCATGTAGTGTGTTGTTTAGGTTCGAGAGTATATAGCAGCTTGTGCAATCAAATGCTTAGAAATTGTGAAATTCTGCACTCAAATATTCCAGCTTGCTCCTGTAGAAGAACAACCAAGGCGAGTCACCAAATCCAGTGATCTGGAGTATTAGAATGGAATGTGTGGAAAATAAAAGATTCTGATCAGCTGGAGTTTTCCTACTATTATATTCACCATTCTGTGTGAAATAAAGTGATTCGATAGTTTGTTTGAGGGTTTCAGTGGTCTTTCTCCTACATCACTAGACTGAATATCTTTACATTCAGACTTCATGACCTCTTTAGCTTGAATTCAGTCTGTTAATCTGTTATCTATTGTTTGAGTGGGTTGGGTATTTATGGAAAGCTGGTAAATGTGTTTTTGAAAAAAGAATTATTAGTGTTCTGTTGATGATTTTAAGATTCTTTGTGATTAAGTGAGTGGTATTTAAGAACTTTCTGTGCGTACAGGTGATTTGTAGGTACAGGGAATTTCCCTTCTTTCACAATCTTGGGTAATTCTTAAATGTGCGAAAACAATGTTTTACCTAAATGTCTTAAAACGGACTTTGACACTGAGGAGGAGCCTGAATGTCGGATATTTAAAGGAGCATTTGTCTCCTCTACAACTGGAGAACACCCAATGGTGAGTTGCTGGTTTATTCTTCAGCATTTTCCTAAAAGCCTGTCTGGACATTCAGAAGTTTATATCATTTTATACAAAATAACTAATACAATGAAATGATATAAGTTAATTCATTTTCATCTCTAAGGAAAAAAAAGATTTCTGCTTTGATCTACTGAGAAGAAGTTGAGAAGATGGAGGTAAGTTCATCTGTTTCCTACATTTTGTAGCATTCTTGCAGATTATTTTCACCTTTTCAGTGTGATGTTCATCTGTTTCTCGTGCAGATGATGGTGTTTTTGACAGCTCTTCTACCTGTTTTATTGGGCTGTGATTGCGGTCATGATGTAGACAGACCGGTTGACTGCTCTGATGTATATAAATCAGGACAAACAGTCAGTGGGATTTACTCCATCTATTCAGCAGCTGACATTCCTGTCTGGGTTTATTGTCAGATTATCTCAGATGGGAAAGATGAAGACAAAGGAGGATGGACGGTATGAATGTGACTTTAGATCATTAAACACACATCAGAACATTCATTATGAATCATATATTCTATATAAACCAATCACAGGTGATTCAGAGGAGAGTGGACGGCAGTGTGAATTTCTATCAGCCGTGGAATCACTACAAGAGAGGATTTGGGAATGTGGAGAGTGAATACTGGCTGGGTAAGATCTCACAGTGTGCGTGTGTGTTTGTGTGGATGTTCATGTCCAGTGTTTGGTTGAACGTGTTCTTCATGTGTGTGTTTGTGTATGTTCATGACCAGTGTTTGGTTGAACGTGTTCTTCATGTGTGTGTGTTTGTGTGGATGTTCATGTCCAGTGTTTGGTTGAAGGTGTTCTTCATGTGTGTGTATGATCAGGGCTGGAGAACATGTACCAGCTGACACGTAAGAACAAGTACATGCTGAGAGTGGATCTGGAGGACTTTGAAGGAAGGAAAGGTTTCGCTCTGTACTCATCCTTCTCTGTGGATTGTGAATGTGCTGGATATCAGCTGCATGTTTCAGGATTCACTGATGGAGGAGCAGGTAGGACACTTTCATTTCTACTAATGAAAACACATTTCCATTGGGTTATTGTCCTCAGTGGTGCTCTCCCTCTCTGCAGGCGACTCTTTATCTGGCCATAATGGATTCAAGTTCTCCACCTTTGACAAGGACCAAGACACTTCAGATACTAACTGTGCCAAACAGTATCTTGGGGCATTTTGGTACTCAGCCTGTCACAATACAAACCCCAATGGTGTGTATTTATGGGGTGAAGATCCCACCTATTATGCCATTGGTGTGGCTTGGTCATCATGGAAGAATTACGCAGTCAGTATGAAATCCATCAGCATGAAGATAAAACGTGTGTCTTAGAAACATTGCAGTGCTTCTGAAGGGAGAACATTTTTTACCTAATTGTATGACATTTTAAGGTTTTCATTCCTTTTTGATTTGTGTAAAGAATAATTTGAAAATTTGTCTTTGAATTGTATGGCTGGTTTTGTAGTGCATTCAAATCTTTTGTGGAGTTACTGTTTACATGATTCTTGACTAAATAAACTTTCAGTAAACTCCTATAGTGAATTCAGACTATTAGTCAGACTATTGGTTCTTTCCTGACACTAAATCTAAAAATGTGAATATGTCCAGCTTTCAGCAGAAATACTATGTTTCTGCAACATAAATGATTGATGCATATTGATTCAGTCATAGCCCAGTGTATCCAAATACTTACACACAAGTTTCTGAAAACAGATTAAAATCTCACACATGCTCGGAGAATGGATAATGTGGAATCTGATGGTCCTAAATACTCCTAGGTTCCTGACTGGGCACCATGTGTGTTGTCGCGTGCCCTCAGAATGCAAACACTTTCAAAAAACAAAGATATTTACCTTTGATTATTAGATTTTTTTTGTACGTAAAATAATATATGTACTGCAAACTTTACTGTTTTATATACGATATGTTATTTTTGTGAGTTAGCAGAACCGAGGATGACCACGTTAACCATGCACTCGGTGAATCATGCGTAAGTACATGCTTTTTTTCCAGAGAACAGACTCTGATTGAAGCAACGCACTTCCAAATGCAAAGATGAGGTGCACATAAGATTCAGTTTGTACAAAATTTATGTCCTTTTTTTTATTGTTGTTACATGTTCTCTGTCTAAGCTTTTGTTTAGCCCTGTTTCCAGCTTCCAGTCTCTTTTGTAGTTCTTTTAGCTCCCTTCGTTACTCCCTGATTGTGTTCAGGTGTGTCTTGTGGGCCTATTATCCTATATGTATACAAGTCCTAATGTTCACTGTCAGATCTGAATCGCTCAGTTCGGTCATAATGCAGCATGACCCTAATCTGATTTTTGAGTTTTACATTGACCTGGCACTACAGCTGAGTGTATCTTCATTTACTGTGGGTGTCTTGGAGGAAGAGTGCAGCACTTCCACAGTATCCACTATACCGGAGTTACCAACCATTATGGCTGCCACACCAGAGTCTCCAGCTGTCAGGGCTGCCAAGTTAGAATCTACAAAGAATGCTTTTGGGTGTTGGAAGCTGATTTCCAGAGTGGCAGACCTACCTCTGATGTCAGCGTGAGTGGCCAGCATGCCAAGTGTGGTTCCCACAAGTCTTTGGCTCTCTGCACTTCTAAGTCCGGTGGTCCCAGTGCTTCTTTGCCTGGTGGTCTCATGCCCGGGGGCCTTAGAAGTCCTATTGCCGTCAGCTGTACTTCCTGTGATGACTACCACCATCCTGTGTGTTTGTGCTGCACACATTTCTCCAGATATTCCCGCAAACCATAGCGGTGACAATGTCCGCTACAGCTTCTCTAGAAGCAGCAATCATTCCAAGTTCCCTAGTCACGGTCATGGTGGCCATTCTCTGCTCCTTTTTTTGGGACAAGAGCTCATTCTCCAACTCTCTGTCTGCCATGTTGCAGCCAAAGAGGTTATCTCTGAACTCCCAGCCTGCCCTGAAATGGCAATAGAGACCATCCCTGAACTCTCCACCTGCTCTGAAACAGCCACGGAAGCGGTCCTTGAACTCTAGAGTGGAGATCTCCACCTGCTCTGACATGGCCATGGAGATGTCACTGAATTCCCAGTCTGCTCTAACATGGCCAAAGAGGCCATCCCTGAACCTTCTGCCAGTCCGGTTGCAGCCAAGGAGGCCTTTGTCTGCTCCGACATGACCACAGATGTCATCCCTGAACTCTCAGAACTCTCTGCCTGCTTTGTCACAGCCACAGTGGCTGTTCCCGAACTCTCCACCTGTGTAGTTATAACCATAGAGGCCATTTCTAACCTCTCTGTGCTCTCTGTTACTGTTCTGCCGTGGTGGTCTACTGCTCCACTGTGGTGGTCTTCTGCTTGACCTCATCCACCATGGTGGGTTCCAGTAATACATGATCTGCTTAGGTAGCCTTCCACTCTGCTCTGCCAATCTGCTCGGCCATGGTGGTCTCCAGCTTTGTCTGCACAGTCTTGGTAGTCTTCAGTTCCACCAGCTCTGCCTTGGTGGTCTCCTGCATCTTCTGCTCAGCCTTGGTGTTCTTCAGCTTTACCTGCTCTGCTGAGGTGGTCTTCGGTCCCATCTACTCTCCTGTGGTGGTCATCTGCTCTGCTGTGGGGATCTTCGGCCCCATCTGTTCTGTCGAGGTGGTCTTCTGCTCTGCTGTGGGGATCTTTGATCCCTTTTGTCTGCTGTGGTGGTGTTCTACTCCACCATGGGGATGTCCAGTTATGTCATTTCTGCTGTGATGGTCATCTGCTCTGCCTTGGTGGGTTTCAGTTCCATCAGCTCTGGTTGTTTTCAGTGTCTCCTGCTATGCTGAGGTGTTTACCAGTTCTGCCTGTTCCATTCTAGTGGTCTTCAGCTTTGTCTGCTTTGCACTGGTGATCTTCAGCTCAGCCCTGGCCTCTTGCTCTGCTGGCCACACCCAGGCTATCTGCTCTGCTGGCTCCTCCCTGGCGGCTCTGCCCTGGTGGTCCCATGTGCCACCCAAGTCTCTGCGGTCTGCTGGGCCCTAGCTTATTATCCTGGAAAGTTGAGGTTCTAAGCTTTTTTTAAAGCTTCTTTATTGGCATTGATGGATCCATGAAGAACTTTTAACATGCATGGAACCTTTCCATTAGACAATAAGATCTTTATAGTGGAAAAAGGTTCTTGAGGTTGCAAACTCATTTCCAGAAAAGTTGGGACATTTTTTTCAGTATCAAATACTATCAAATATCTCATGAAAGGTTTGATTGACAGCAATAGTTCTCGAGGCAAAGTTGTTTAGAATGAGGAAATTTAACATATGACATGAATCTTTTCTGCATGTATGAAATCTTGTGATATACAAGTTGTAAAATACAATAGCATCAACCCGGTGGGTGGGCGATTTATTTTTATTTATTTTTTCAACTCTCTCACAGACCTCTAGGTCCACGAGTCAAACAGGCCTGTTGAGTTTCATTCCAATTGGCCTTTATTAACCTTGTGCAATGCATGCTCAAAATTCATTGGTTGATAGCAGCATTTTTTTTCAAGATATGCCAATGTCCACATAGTTGTCGGTGGTAGCTTGTAAAAAGACCATGCACGCCAAATTTAAGGTCAATTGGACTAATGGTTGCATAGTTACAGCAATTTTTATAGTGCCACCAAGTGTTCAAACTTCCTATCTACCTATCTAGTTCGCAAAAGTTTAGCAAAAAATTCAAGATGGTGAAAAAAAGATATTTTGTTCATCTTAATCCAGTGATATAAGACACTTGAGTCAACGACAAATGGTCTAGGAGTTATGAGCAATTTCACATTTTTGATTGCTGTAGTACCCCTTATTATTGGCTGATTGGGTTGTGTCTTTAGCCCTATTCGGATGGGACAAGTTTTTCAGGGGGTCGTTAGAGAAATTAGTGTTTCACAGATATACTTTGCAATTTTAATCCTGTCTGAACCTGCCAAGTCTGTTTTTCTCACACAACCTTTGTAATAATTCAAGAGCAAATTACCTACTGTTTTTCAGAAAACTCTGTGATCCTCTGACAAATCATCTCAGGTTACGCATGTATCCATGGTTCCCTGAGAATAGGGAACGAGACGCTGCGTCCCCTAGAGCAGTGGTTCCCAAACTTTTTCTGCCGGGGCCCCCTTTTGTAGAGAAAAATATTTTCAAGACCCCCCCCAACCCCCCTCTTTTTTTTTTTTTTTGGAAAGTCTCTTATGCACACCAAGGCTACGTTTATTTATTAAAAATACAGTAATCACTGTAATATTGTGAAATATTGTCAAATATATCTATTTGAATGTTTTAACATATAGGCTACTGTATTCCTGTGATCAAAGCTGAATTTTCAGCATCATTACTCCAGTCTTCAGTGTCACGTGATCCTTCAGAAATCATTATAATATGCTGATTTGCTGCTCAGTAACCATTTCTGAAAACAGTTGTGCTGCTTCATATTTTTGAGGAAACAATTTTTTCACGATTCTCTTATTATTATTTGAAATTGTTCTTTGTGTCAGAGCGCTGGAGTTCGTCAGAAATAGAACGGGGCATCTGCTTACTGTCATGGATTTGTCGTGTCGTGTCGTGTCGCGTCGCGCCGCATCCACAGCAGAGAACATCACTGGGTTCTATTTGCTTTTGTCACGTCACGCCGCTCGCATCTGGTGTAGTCGGTATTTGTAAATCTTAAGTATATTCATAATTTGCTTTACATTTACCTGGCACTGGAAGTCCTTTAACAAACTTGTAACTTACATGCTTAGAGCAGAGCCATGCATCGTTCATTTATATTTCTACATGGCTCCCTGCAATACAACTCTGATTCTTCAATCGCGCCATCTAGTGGTCTGTTATTGATACAACCACAACTGCTACAATTAACGGAGCGCTCAAGCAGGTACCGCGAGTCATGTTGAGGTAATTAAAACATGTCAAATTAATATTTTGCGTTCAATTATTTACTTATCAGGCAAGTGACGGCATGATAAGCGGGAAAATTATGCAGTGAAGTCTTTATCACCCTGCAGAGGTTTCTTTTGCAAAATAATCTGCTGGCTGTACACTATCCCTCAGCCTTGCCGCGCCCCCCTTGTCATAGCTCCACGCCCCCTAGGGGTCGCGTCCCCCAGTTTGGGAACCACTGCCCTAGAGGGCACTTTGGGGAATGCCTCCGGCATGACCGGTGTCTGAAGCATGAATCAAAAATCGACAATGAACTTGACATTGGCAGGTGGCAGCCTATGACGTATTTAAATGGAGCGACTGCAGGTATAAAAGAGCACCTGTGTAATACATGAAGTATTGGAACCCTCTCAGCCTGCCTGCTCCACATACAGTGAACTGTTAGAGGTTATGGCACGTGCCAGATTAAATCTTCCTTGGAAACACGAAAAGCCAAAGACCGCTCACGGCAGACTAGATGAGCGTTTTTTTTGGCTGGCCATGATCTCCCGGTTCCAACAAGTCTTCCGTTTCTGTCAGACCTGCACACCGAGGTGGAAAGGTCTTGGAAAAATCCATATTCGGCTCGCGTTCATCTTTTTCACTGCGCGAATTATGCGAACGTGGAAGGATTGCGCGAGCATGGATATGCATCGATGCCTTCCATAGAAGAGACGTTGGCAAACTATCTCTCAATGGAAGAAACATCGATGTTGAAGACTCCGACCCTGCCGTCTAAGCCTTTGAGAATGACATCAAAACTGAATGGCAGGGCGTATGTGGCTGCGGGTCAGGCTGGTGGTGCTCTGCACACGATGGCTGTGTTGCAGGCCTACCAGGCCGATCTGCTTAAAGTCCTGGATGACGGCATGGGCCTGTCCCCTGAAGCGGTGATCGAGCTGCATTGCACCACAGATTTTGCTCTCTGGGCCACTAAACAAACAGCTGCCGCTATTGGTTGTGCAATGGCAACAATGGTGGCCACAGAGAGACATCTCTGGATTAATCTGGCTGACATCGGAGAGAAAGAGAAACACTTTCTTCTCGCTTTGCCAGCCTTGCCTGGGTTTGTGCCTAAAACCTCTGGGAACCCTGGGCCGTCTGCATCTGCGGACTACAGGCAGGCCTAGAGGCGAAGTGTGGCAACTCAGGCTCCTCCTCCCCCCTGCTGGCAGGAGCAGGACTCAGAAAATGAGAGACATGAGGAGGAATAAGAAGGATATGAGGGAGGTAATTGAAGCCAAGCACGTGGGCGGCACAAATTCGCCCAATGCAGAAGGGAGGAGATCATTCTCCTTCCTATCCCAGCCTGCCTCCCCCTCCCCCCGGGTTCTGAGGTTTTCTCCACGCTTCACATCGGGCCCTGAACTGAACTTATGTTGTTTTAGCAGGTTTGTGAAGCTTATGCATCCTGCTATACTGACGGATCGGTGAGGTCTGTGTCTGGTAGTGTGGGAAACGTCTCAGGTTACGCATGTAACCATGGTTCCCTGAGAATAGGGAACGAGACGCTGCATCCCCTTGCCGTGCTACGAGCATTCCTGGATTCTCTTATGAATATTTGAAATGGTCCTTTGTGTCAGAGCACTGGAGTTCGTCAGAAATAGAATGGGGCATCAATTGTACTGTCATGGATTTGTCGTGTCGTGTCGTGTCGCGTCGCGCCGCATCCACAGCAGAGAACATCACTGGGTTCTATTTGCTTTTGTCACGTCACGCCGCTCGCATCTGGTGTAGTCGGTATTTGTAAATCTTAAGTATATTCATAATTTGCTTTACATTTACCTGGCACTGGAAGTCCTTTAACAAACTTGTAACTTACATGCTTAGAGCAGAGCCATGCATCGTTCATTTATATTTCTACATGGCTCCCTGCAATACAACTCTGATTCTTCAATCGCGCCATCTAGTGGTCTGTTATTGATACAACCACAACTGCTACAATTAACGGAGCGCTCAAGCAGGTACCGCGAGTCATGTTGAGGTAATTAAAACATGTCAAATTAATATTTTGCGTTCAATTATTTACTTATCAGGCAAGTGACGGCATGATAAGCGGGAAAATTATGCAGTGTAGTCTTTATCACCCTGCAGAGGTTTCTTTTGCAAAATAATCTGCTGGCTGTACACTATCCCTCAGCCTTGCCGCGCCCCCCTTGTCATAGCTCCACGCCCCCTAGGGGTCGCGTCCCCCAGTTTGGGAACCACTGCCCTAGAGGGCACTTTGGGGAATGCCTCCGGCATGACCGGTGTCTGAAGCATGAATCAAAAATCGACAATGAACTTGACATTGGCAGGTGGCAGCCTATGACGTATTTAAATGGAGCGACTGCAGGTATAAAAGAGCACCTGTGTAATACATGAAGTATTGGAACCCTCTCAGCCTGCCTGCTCCACATACAGTGAACTGTTAGAGGTTATGGCACGTGCCAGATTAAATCTTCCTTGGAAACACGAAAAGCCAAAGACCGCTCACGGCAGACTAGATGAGCGTTTTTTTTGGCTGGCCATGATCTCCCGGTTCCAACAAGTCTTCCGTTTCTGTCAGACCTGCACACCGAGGTGGAAAGGTCTTGGAAAAATCCATATTCGGCTCGCGTTCATCTTTTTCACTGCGCGAATTATGCGAACGTGGAAGGATTGCGCGAGCATGGATATGCATCGATGCCTTCCATAGAAGAGACGTTGGCAAACTATCTCTCAATGGAAGAAACATCGATGTTGAAGACTCCGACCCTGCCGTCTAAGCCTTTGAGAATGACATCAAAACTGAATGGCAGGGCGTATGTGGCTGCGGGTCAGGCTGGTGGTGCTCTGCACACGATGGCTGTGTTGCAGGCCTACCAGGCCGATCTGCTTAAAGTCCTGGATGACGGCATGGGCCTGTCCCCTGAAGCGGTGATCGAGCTGCATTGCACCACAGATTTTGCTCTCTGGGCCACTAAACAAACAGCTGCCGCTATTGGTTGTGCAATGGCAACAATGGTGGCCACAGAGAGACATCTCTGGATTAATCTGGCTGACATCGGAGAGAAAGAGAAACACTTTCTTCTCGCTTTGCCAGCCTTGCCTGGGTTTGTGCCTAAAACCTCTGGGAACCCTGGGCCGTCTGCATCTGCGGACTACAGGCAGGCCTAGAGGCGAAGTGTGGCAACTCAGGCTCCTCCTCCCCCCTGCTGGCAGGAGCAGGACTCAGAAAATGAGAGACATGAGGAGGAATAAGAAGGATATGAGGGAGGTAATTGAAGCCAAGCACGTGGGCGGCACAAATTCGCCCAATGCAGAAGGGAGGAGATCATTCTCCTTCCTATCCCAGCCTGCCTCCCCCTCCCCCCGGGTTCTGAGGTTTTCTCCACGCTTCACATCGGGCCCTGAACTGAACTTATGTTGTTTTAGCAGGTTTGTGAAGCTTATGCATCCTGCTATACTGACGGATCGGTGAGGTCTGTGTCTGGTAGTGTGGGAAACGTCTCAGGTTACGCATGTAACCATGGTTCCCTGAGAATAGGGAACGAGACGCTGCATCCCCTTGCCGTGCTACGAGCATTCCTGCCTGTGTCTCCTTCAGACAAGAAGTGGATGACGTATTATACAGGTGCTCTTTTATACCTGCAGTCGCTCCATTTAATTACGTCCTAGGCTGCTGCCTGCCAATGTCAAGTTCATTGTCGATTTTTCATTCATGCTTCAGACACAGGTCATGCCAGAGGCATTCCCCAAAATGTCCTCTATGAAATGTGCTATAGAAATAAACTTGCCTTGCCTTGCCTATTGTTGGCAGCACAAAATATGAAACTTTCTCAATGTACTTTATATGTCATATTTCCTCTGTATTTAAGGTAAAATCAGATGAATATTATATAAGATCCAAAAATTGTATAACTTCTAATGAATTACAAACCAGTTCCTACATGGATTTTGACTGAAAAAAGTTTAAGAGAGATTTCAATATGTCAAGTCAAGTCAAGTCACCTTTATTTATATAGTGCTTTTAACAATACAGATTGTGTCAAAGCAACTGAACAGCATTAATTAGGAAAATAGTGTGTCAATAATGCAAAATGAGAACAGTAAACACTAATTTTTCAGTTAAAGACAGTTCATCATTGAATTCAGTGATGTCAACATCCAGCTCAGTTTAAATAGTATCTTTGCAATCAAGTCAACGGTATCGCTGGAAATGAAGTGTCCCCAACTAAGCAAGCCAGAGGCGACAGCGGCAAGGAACCAAAACTCCATCGGTGACAGAATGGAGAAAAAACCTTGGGAGAAACCAGGCTCAGTCGGGGGGCCAGTTCTCCTCTGACCAGACGAACCAGCAGTACGGAAAAATCTATTTAAGACGTAATAAAACAGACGATGAACACTATTAACAGCAATTATTATATGATGCAATCAAACTTATAGCAAAATGTGGTAGTTCTGTATGTTGTTTCAGGGTTGGCATCATCTGAGGTCCTCTGAGGGGTTGGCATC
>NW_015539869.1:121165-125021 GCF_001515605.1 Sinocyclocheilus anshuiensis
CCTGCCTGTGTCTCCTTCAGACAAGAAGTGGATGACGTATTATACAGGTGCTCTTTTATACCTGCAGTCGCTCCATTTAATTACGTCCTAGGCTGCTGCCTGCCAATGTCAAGTTCATTGTCGATTTTTCATTCATGCTTCAGACACAGGTCATGCCAGAGGCATTCCCCAAAATGTCCTCTATGAAATGTGCTATATAAATAAACTTGCCTTGCCTTGCCTATTGTTGGCAGCACAAAATATGAAACTTTCTCAATGTACTTTATATGTCATATTTCCTCTGTATTTAAGGTAAAATCAGATGAATATTATATAAGATCCAAAAATTGTATAACTTCTAATGAATTACAAACCAGTTCCTACATGGATTTTGACTGAAAAAAGTTTAAGAGAGATTTCAATATGTCAAGTCAAGTCAAGTCACCTTTATTTATATAGCGCTTTTAACAATACAGATTGTGTCAAAGCAACTGAACAGCATTAATTAGGAAAATAGTGTCAATAATGCAAAATGACAATAGTAAACACAAATTTTTCAGTTAAAGACAGTTCATCATTGAATTCAGTGATGTCAACATCCAGCTCAGTTTAAATAGTATCTTTGCAATCAAAACCTTAGATGCATTTAAACCTGTTGTAGGGGACTCCAACACAATATTAGGACACTTTAAAATACCATATGACCTGCTCTTTAACAACAGGTGTCTTCTATAACTGTTTTGGAGGCTTGAAAGCACAAGCTTTTGAACATGATGCCTGTATCATCTGCATGTAATCAACAAAAACATGAATTTGTGAATCATGTGCATGCGTATAACGTTTTCGCAGGTTGTTTCTTGATCGCCAACTACTGGCCTGGCATGCATAACATAGTATTCTTTAGAATAGTGTTTTTTTTTTTCCAATGAAACCAATATTCATAGTATTCATTAGCATAGTGTCATAGAATTAATTAGCTAGTTAGCACATCTAGTTGATTGGAACAAAATACTTTGGAGGACTTTTACTTTCTGAACCTGGATTTTACACCTCTGTCTGCCAGTGGGGTAAGAAATTAAAAATATGCTTATTTCCGTTTGCATTAAGATTATTTTTCTTGCCCTATGGTGGACAATTTTGCATGTTTTACATAAAATGCACTTTAATGCACTTGTTTCCCCCAGGAAACAAGGCTAAATATAATTTTTCATCTATAGAAATGGCATCTTAACTTAAGAATTTTTAGATATATGTACTTGAAATAAAACAAAAATACGAAAAGCATTTTTGCAGCGTGAATGAATGAGGTATTTAAACATCGCTTAGGCTTTAAAAAGGGGGAGGAGACCGTAAGAAACTCTGGGTTTACCGAAGAAAACCTGCTCCCGACCAGGTTAGGTTCATAGAGTAAGTTACCCACGGTAACTGACTCTGAGTATGAGTTACCTCTCTTTCAGAAACAGGCTTGACCTACTCTGCTTTCTCGGGTTTGACAAACCTCCCATTTTGAAACGGAAAACCCAGAGTTTCCTTCATTTCAGGGTTAACATACTAAGAGTTTTCATTTAACCTCCTTTCTGAAACGGACCCCTGGAGGCTAAGTGAGGGCTGCCCAAGCAGGGCCAGTGCTAAGGGGCCAACGTTGCCATTCAGCAAATTCTCAGGGGCCCTGCGCTGGCAGCCCGTAAAGGGCCAGTGCAGGCTTGTTTGCAGGGACGTCTTCTGATGAGAGGTACTGGATCCGTGCAAACAGGTACTGGAACACAGACAGTCAAAAACCGAGAGGTCCCGGATCCTGTTCCGGCAGAATGCTGGATCATGGCAGTCAGCCGATCTTCTAAGAGGACAAACCTTGAACATCGCTATTCTCAGTCCTGAGTCAACCCCTCTTTTGTTTAACTGGAGTTTGTTTGTTGACACTACATTACTCCAGGATGAGCTTTAGGAGGAAAAACACATCAGTGTTTCCCCTTCATTAGTCCATTGTGTTTTTAAGGAAAATATCTGTTCATGTGCAGTATGATTAATTTTAAATGGAAATTTTACAAATGTTGTACAAATAGATTTTCCATTATTTAGATTTCGCTGAAGATCATGTTTTAAACAACGTGCAAGCATACTTCCCTGATAGCAAGCAACCGTTGAATCAATGTCAAAAATTGTTGATTTGTCAATGTTAATGGCATTGAATTAATATCACTTTTGCACCCGCAATTAAAATGCGGGTTGAAATTTCAACAAACCACCATTATTGTGATCAGTGTTTACTTTAGCTGAGCTCTTGACTCTTGCTTTTCATTAAGTTAGTTGTCTTTCGTTTTTTTTTTTCAATATAAACACATGCATTAAATAAAGAAAGCTGCGTTTTAAAATTAAGTTGAAGTAGCCTACTTTTTGTGGTGGGTGGCAAGCTCTAATAAACATGAGAAATAATGCTAAAAATGTTGAAGTTGATCTTTCTTTACTGTTATGTGATCCTGGACCACAAAACCAGTCTTAAGGGTCAATTTTTTGAAATTGAGATTTATACATCATCTGAAAGCTGAATAAATAAGCTTTCCATTGATGTATGAATTAGTTTGATGCTGGGATAATTCATGCTGGGAGTCTTGAATGAGTTTTGTACTATGTTGATACCCAGCATGCATTTCAGCATAAAATCTTCTTTTGTCGATTGTCACCATTGTTGAGTTTCACACGCTGATTATTGATGGCTAATTGATTCAGCAATTTAATGATTTCCTTTGTAGTATTTTCTGTTAGATCGTAGACGTGTGATAGTTGTACCACTGCTTTAGTATCACAATAAAAACACAACACACTTGTGAATAACTATTTGAACAACCTCAAAAATAATTATCTGATCTTAACGTAGCTTAGTTTTCATTGCGTCAACAAATGTATTTAAGTGCATTGCTAAAAGTGACAACTAAAATCTAACATGAAAATGCAATGATTCAAGAGCCCAGCTAAAGCAAACGCTGGTCACAAAAATTGATTTGTTGAAATTTCAACATTTTTTCAACATTAATTGCGGGTGCAAAAACGGTGTTGATTCAGTGCAATTAACATTGACAAATCAACAATTTTTAACATTGATTCAATGGTTGCTTGATATCAGGGAAGTCATCAATAACTCTACGATTTATTTGATGCAAACAATTATGTAATATTCAAAATATGCTGCTTGTATGGCATGTCTAAGTGTCCTAAAATTGAGACACAGACATTTCTTGTATTTTTACGTTTCTGAACAGCCCTGTCTTCATTATCAGGGGTGGGCAATTCCACCTCTTGAGGTCCACTGTCCTGCACGGTTTAGCTCCATCCCTAAACAATCATATAATGTAATTTATGTAACAACATTTTTATGTAATCCCGAAGACTTTTGTTAAACACTGCAGAATGGTAGCCCTCCAGGAGCAGAGTTGGACAACCCTGTTCTACCATAAAATGAGCTGTGTGAAGCCCTGCAAGAAAAAAAATCTAGTTAAAAATGCAAAGATGTAAACTAAATTAATAATAATATTTAAATATAAATTAAATAAATTAATAATATTTAATATTTAAATAAGCTAAATGTAATAATATCAGTTTTACATGCAAATATTAACATTTGCACAATTTTTAAACTCAAAATAAATAGAAAAGGGGCTGGGTACAGGGGGCCCAGAGGCCAGGAAGTCCTATAAGGATCAACCCTAATTTCTACTGAGGGGGATCCCCTCTCCTTGATGCGATTCACAATCCCCCCTCCCACTCACACACTCAACACCCCACCACGCACCCCTGTGGTGTACGTTGCCTGTTTAAAGGTGATGATAGTTCCATTTCTCAATCTTAAAGACATCAAGTAAAAATAAAATAAGATCACAAT
>NW_015539869.1:125229-130104 GCF_001515605.1 Sinocyclocheilus anshuiensis
GCAGATAAACAGATCAACTGCAATGCATGCTGGGAGTCATGAATGAGTTTTGTACTATGTTGATACCCAGCATGCATTTCAGCATAAAATCTTCTTTTGTCGATTGTCACCATTGTTGAGTTTCACACGCTGATTATTGATGGCTAATTGATTCAGCAATTTAATGATTTCCTTTGTAGTATTTTCTGTTAGATCGTAGACGTGTGATAGTTGTACCACTGCTTTAGTATCACAATAAAAACACAACACACTTGTGAATAACTATTTGAACAACCTCAAAAATAATTATCTGATCTTAACGTAGCTTAGTTTTCATTGCGTCAACAAATGTATTTAAGTGCATTGCTAAAAGTGACAACTAAAATCTAACATGAAAATGCAATGATTCAAGAGCCCAGCTAAAGCAAACGCTGGTCACAAAAATTGATTTGTTGAAATTTCAACATTTTTTCAACATTAATTGCGGGTGCAAAAACGGTGTTGATTCAGTGCAATTAACATTGACAAATCAACAATTTTTAACATTGATTCAATGGTTGCTTGATATCAGGGAAGTCATCAATAACTCTACGATTTATTTGATGCAAACAATTATGTAATATTCAAAATATGCTGCTTGTATGGCATGTCTAAGTGTCCTAAAATTGAGACACAGACATTTCTTGTATTTTTACGTTTCTGAACAGCCCTGTCTTCATTATCAGGGGTGGGCAATTCCACCTCTTGAGGTCCACTGTCCTGCACGGTTTAGCTCCATCCCTAAACAATCATATAATGTACTTTATATAATAACATCAGGGCTTGAATTTCTGCGCTGGATTGCGCACGATGACAACATCAACATCCCATCAGTCCTCACCCTCTCATCCACAGATGGCTTGTTATAGTCTTACTGTTTGATCAATAAAAACTGCACGGTACAAAGCTTCACATATTTGTCGTCTCCTAACTAAGACCCAAAAGAGGTAAATATTAAATATCCTATGTGATCGATGGGCAAAAAAAAAGTACAAATAAAGTTTATTTATATTCAGTCACGCTGCACATCCGGACCAGATGTTTAAACACAAATGCTGTTTTCCTCCTACAGCACATCCTGGACTAACATAGTCTCATCACACAAACTCCAGTTAAACAAAAGATTTAATCTGGTCGATTCAGTATCAGTTGATGTTTGATTTTGGTGTTTATCATCTTGGAAAATCAGCTGACTGCCGTGACTCAGAGTCCAGCACATTGTTCTCCAGGACTTTTCTCTTCTTTAATCCATTTTTCTATGAGTGCTCATGGAGGATTTCACCAGAGCTACAGTATTTTCAATTCCCAGTATGTTTCACGTGAAACTGGATGGAAAAAGTAATTGCTCATGTCTTCTAGACTCTAGAGCAGGGGTGGTGAACTCCGGTCCTGGAGAGCCGCAGCCCTGCAGAGTTCAGCTCCAACCCTAATTAAAACTCACCTGCCTGTAGCTTCCTAGTAACCCTTCAGGCCTTGATTAGCTTGTTCAGGTGTGTTTGATTAGGGTTGAAGCAAAACTCTGCAGGGCTGTGGCTCTCCAGGACCGACGTTCGCCACCCCTGCTCTAGAGTCTAGAGCAGTGTTTCTCAACCCTGGTCCTGGGCGCCCCCCAGCACTGCACATTTTGTGTGTCTCCACGCGCGTTGTCTGCACGCTGTAGTTTCACAGGGCTGGTAACACAAAACTTAAACATATAAATGAAAAAAAAAAAAAAGTTATTTTGATTGTAATCAGGCCAGCTCATGATGATTATCACATCACATAAAACCAGTTAATAGACATTCACTGTACAACACCTCGTGTTGCTATAAAGAGGGATGAGTCAAGGGTCAAGAGCCCAACTAAAGCAAACACTGATCTCCATGATGGTGCCATAATTTTAACCAATAAAACATCAACATCTGATCCTCTGTAATTCTCAATAACAGCAGGTGTTCATCACTAATGCACACTCATCATTTAATTAGTCACTTAATTATCTCATTAACTTTAACTCTTTGAGGACTTGGGATATGACTCGAGACTCGTTTGTGATTTGAAAGGAATGACTTGGTTCCTCCTCTGGTGAAATCAGCTGCTGAGTTCATGGGTGGAATAAACATATGGCAGGACTTTTACTTTCTGACCCCTGGATTTTACACCTCTGCTGTACAGTAAAACAAATTAAAATAAATACATCATCCTCTGCCATATTATGACAGTTTTTAGTCTTCTGACAAAAGACTTTCTCTAGCTCCACCAGACAGTCGTCTACCATTGGGTGTGGCATTAGGTTCTGGCAGTGAGGGAGGTGATCACCTAGCGTATGGCAACGAACACCCAGGGTAAACGTCACCCCTGAATTCAACCGTTATGAGTTTGTGGATGTACAACATGTGCTGCAGTATTCATAGAACAGTGAAAGTTCTCTCATCTAAAGTCCCCTTCATTTATCTTTTCCCTTCCTCTTCCACTCCACTTTCTCTTTGTCTCCCACCACTAGGATTCATTTTCCAAAGCACATAATCAGCAGTGAACCTTTTTATATTATCCTGAGATTCTGACTGGTGTCATCAGTTTGGTTCATTCATGTCTGATTGAGAACTGAATAATTGGTTTGGAAAGTTCGGTCAACTGAACCAGTTATAGTGTGTTAGCAATCTTTAAACGTATCTGTCACTGCATGTTTAACTTGCATTATGCATGACAAATGTTGTTTTTTTTTTGTTTTTTTTTAAATGGCATGCAAAATGCGGTTCTTCATAATGTAAATTTCTTCATAAACAGAGGAGGAGCCTGAGAATCTGACAGATATAAACAGTGTTGGTGTGTAAGACTGAATAACACAAACGGTGAGCTACTTCTTTATTCTTCATTTACTTACTGAACATTCAGACATTTATACAACTTTCATAAAATAAATATAATGAAAATGTCTCTATTATTTTCATCTAGATAAAACAGATCTCTGCTGTGATCTACTGAGGAGAGATTGAGAAGATGACAGTAAGTTCATCAATAACTACATTCACAGAGACATTTTAAGCTTCATTACAATGTGATGTTCATCTCTTTTTTATCTTGTGTAGATGTTGGTGTTTTTGGCAGCTATTCTCTCTGTTGTTCTGGTGAGAGGATGCAGTCAGGATAAAGACATGCCAGTCGACTGTTCTGACCTTTATAAATCAGGACAAACAGTCAGTGGGATTTACTCCATCTATCCAGCAGGTGACGTTCCTCAGGGCTGGAAAACATGTACCAGATGACACGTAACAGGAAGTACATGCTGAGAGTGGATCTGGAGGACTTCACAGGAAGGAAAGGTTTTGCTCTGTACTCATCCTTCTCTTTGGGCTGTGAAACTGATGGCTATAAACTACAAATTTCAGGGTTCAAAGATGGAGGAGCAGGTAGGACACATTCATTTATACTCATGAAAAAGGAATTGATAAACTTACACTTTAATAAATGTGTGCTTTCAGATGTTTTCATAATATCACTCCAGTATACATGATGTACATAAGATGTTATTGTCCTCACTGGTGCTCTTCCTCTCTGCAGGTGACTCTTTGTCCTACCATAATGCACAGAAGTTCACCACCTTAGACAAGGATCAAGATTCCTATGATAAAAACTGTGCTAAAATGTTTCTTGGGGCATTTTGGTACTCAGCAGGCTGTCACACTGCAAACCCCAATGGTGTGTATTTATGGGGAGATGACAGCACCCATCACGCCATTGGAGCTGTTTGGCAATCCTGGAAAAACAATTTCTCTTTCAGTCTGAAATCCATCAGCATGAAGATCAGACGTGTGACTTAGACCTATGAAGAAACATTTCATTGTTTCTCAGAAACAAAAAACTAAATCAAATTATGGCTTGAGTGTTTCCTTTACTCTGTTAATTGTGTAACTGTGTGGTGAATCATGTAAGAATATATATGGCTGTTGTGAACTCTCATCGATTATTTTCTTCTTTTTTTCTTTTGGGTCACTTCTTTAAATTTACAATGGATGCAAATCAACAATAAACTTCAATAAACTGCAGCAATGAAAGGCATTATGTGTTAATGTGGATTTTTTCAAATCTCCACAATAGACATTGAAACCATGAATAAAGAATTTAGTTCAACTGCTCATGAACTGATAAACGTTCCACACTTTCCCTATAAATACAACCCTATATTTGTAAAAGAGCCATGTGTACTTTTTCTTACAGATATGCCCACTTATTTTTCAGCAAAAGTTTACGATTTACATCATGTTTTGCACCATCCAGTGGACTTTTGCTGACACACAGTGGTGTAATTCTCATTTAGTATGCAAGAGTACACTGAAAAAAACATTTTTTAGTCGGTTCAACTTACAAATTGTACTTCATCTGGCAACATCTACAATAACTGGTTTTGTTGAAATGAAATAAATGATTTAAAGGGGTCATATGATGCTATTTTAAAGATCATTATTTTGTGTATTTGGTGTAACAGAATATGTTGGCGTGCTTTAATGTTCAAAAAACACATTATTTTTCAAATACTGTACATTATTGTAGGTCCTCTATGCCCCGCCTCTCTCAAACACGTCGTTTTCAACAAAGCCCCTTCCTTTGACAAGCGCAGTCTGCTCTGATTGGCCAGCTGACCCAGTGCATTGTGATTGGCCGAACACTGCAAGCACGCATCGTAAATGTAACGCCCCTTACCATAATCGTGTGCTTCAGCTTTCAAAGTAAATATCAAGACAGTTAATAATGTTGTTAGTTTTACCATCAGTTCAAGACTGAAAGGGCAACAGAGTCACGTGACGGACACAGTGATGATGCAGTAGACAAGCCGTGGTTAAGACAGCTGACGTGCTATGATTTCTGACAGACAGTTCA
>NW_015539869.1:130537-134803 GCF_001515605.1 Sinocyclocheilus anshuiensis
ATGATTTCTGACAGACAGTTCACTCTCCTGTGATGTGACCCTGTTCCCCTCTCACACACATGACACATTACTCTGCGCTGCGCAAAACTCCGCATTTGAACAGTCAATTGCAAATACCTAAACTAATAACAAAGCATACTTACAGTCGCTGATTCAAGCGCCAGATTGTCATAGCAAAGTCAGAATTGACCTTTTTTTTTTTTTTTTTTTGAAATAGCCTTTTTTTGGGTGGTGTTATGCAAATTTTCCCACACAGTGACGTAGACATGTGGGGGCGTGTTTAAACGAGGCGTTTTAGGTGGGCGTGAACGAGTCTTAACGTTTATAAAGAATATCTTTTTGGGTTTGAGACTTAAGTCTTTGCAACTTTATGGATCTTATGTATGCAGGAACAGCTTGTAACACTCCAAAGAGAAAGGAACAATTGAAATCGCATCATATGACCCCTTTAAGATTACTGATCATAACTGAATTCAACCAACCTGGAAAAAAGCATAACCGTTAGTAGATGTAACCTGATTTCTCCAGTTCGGTAAAATTACTTAAGTTTGACATAATCTTTCCTGTTTTAAACAATGAAAATCATTTCTCACACTGTAAAAAAAACAAACAAACAAAGCAGTGAAATGCATGGCAACACAGACTGCTAAACATTTACCATTAATGGAAATAACATTCTCTGTAAAACATAAAGCTCTTGCAAACAACCATAACCAGCAATAGCACACATGCTTGCGCTAATATAACTATCACTGCATCAGCAACACCACAGCTACTGCTTTTAAGTAAAGCAACATGCAGTATAACATCAGTGCTTTTTGGTCTTCTCCTGGACTGAAGCACAGACTCTACTCTTCAGCACAATGGTGACCCACAAAACTCAGACAACAGAAACCCTTCAAATCCCAACAGAACATTAAACACTGACAGATCTCTCTAGATCTCAGCATCTTCACTTAAACCAGTCTGACTTAATTTCTTTCATACAAAACTTCTTATTTTGAATTAGAATTAACAGAGGTTTAGATGTTGATGTTTTATTGACAATAATAAAGTTTGAAGTCACCGTTGTGGAGATAAGCATTTGCTTTAGTTGAGCTCTTGATCCTCGACTTTTCAGCATACATTTTTTCCTGTTTGTTGTAATTGTGTGTTTCTAAAGCACATTTGTTGTAGTTGAAAGCACTTGAGAAAGTCTAGTGAAACGGGAGTTATATTAAAAGAAATTTATTTCTTTCACAATTTGAAATTTTGTCCTGCTTTGTTATTGTGAAAGTTTTTAAAACATTATGTAAAACTTGTTGTGATTGGATCGCATAGACTGACAGAAATCATGAATCTGCATATGAACTTTAACAAATTATTCTGATAAACGAGTAAACTCTGAGCATCACACAACAAGGTACGAAAGACTCAAAAAAGGTTTGCATTGATTGTCACCATCACTGCATGAAAAGGCGCGTTTCCGGACTGTTCACGTCAGCACACGAACCCGTAAACGGAACGTTTCTGGCAGTTTCCGTGTATGTGCCCTGGCGTTTCTGGACTCTGACAGAAATGGACTCTTTTGTGTGCGGCCGTTTTCCAGTCCACTCATTTATGCGATAAACTTCCGGACACGGACATAAATGTTTACTCACTCACCGGTAAATCCACGTACATCCCTGTGCATGAGAAGTAAAGTCTCCGCAAAATCCAGGGTACAAGCAGTTAAAGCTCCGTAAACGGCCACTCATGTCTCAGTAAACATCTATAAATAACCGTACACTTAATATATTTTAAATGCTACGGGCCTTCTACACAAAAATGCGCCATATGCACTTATAAAAACTGTCAACAAAGCCACAAACACAGCAAGGCGTCAACAAAACTCATTTTTTATTTTCCAGCAAATGCAAGATTGCAAATATTTAACAGGACTGCAAATATTATTAAACAAACTATTATGAGTCACGAAACAAGCTAATAAAAGGTAAAAATAGCAATTATTAAAGCAAATAGTAAGAATAAAAGAAAATACTAAGACAATTCAGGTGCATAATTTATTCATGCTGAAATGCATTCTGGGAACCATGGGTGAGTTTTGATTGGTGCACCCAGAATGCACTGCAGCATGAAGCTTTTTGTTTATTGTCACCATTGTTGAGATTCATATGCTGATTCTTGATGAATGTTTGTGTCTCATGCTTACTGATGTTCAAAATGTTTTGTGTGCAAAGTGTTTTTACAATTAATCAAATTATCTGATAAAAACTGTCATTTCAACAACAATGTTAAGATAATTTATTATCAAACATAATCACAGATTTAGACTTTGGATGAGATCAGTGGATCAGGACGTTACATGACAGTCTACAGAAGTCTTTATTAATGACCAGCCAAAACCAACACTGATCCAAGTTTTCGTCAGTTTTTTTTGCCATAAATGTATTTTGCAAACACAGATTTACAGCAGGCAAAAAAACTAATATTACAAAGTCAAGGGTCAAGAGCCCAACTAAAACACTGATCACATTAATGGTGACTTTAAAGGTGACATATTATGCCCCTTTTTACAATATGTAATATAAGTCTCTGGTGTCCCCAGAATGTGTCTGTTAAGTTTCAGCTCAAATACTCCACAGATCATTTATCATATAATTTTGAAAATGCATATTTTGAGTGGAAGCAGAAACACGCTGTTTTTCGAGCCTGTCTCTTTAAATGCAAATGAGCTGCTGCTCCCCGCCCCTTTTCTACAATAGAGCTGCCATTACAGCTCGGACCTGCTAAAAACATCTGTTTTGGTTCTGATTATCATGTTTATCGCGCTGAAATCATGCGTTTTAAACCATATGAGTGTCTGTGAAGTTTCAGCTCAAAATACTTCACAGATAATGTATTATATCTTTTTGAAAATGCCTATTTTTAGTGGAAGCAGAAACACGCTGTTTTTCGGGCCTGTGGCTTTAAATGCAAATTAGCTGCTGCTCCCCGCCCCTTTTCTAGAATAGCGCTGCGCCTTTATTGCTTGTATCTGCTAAAAAAACATCTGTTTTGGTTCTGATTATCATGTTTATCGCGCTGAAATCATGCGTTTTAAACCATATGAGTTTAAATTTCTGATATACGGTTTTCTGAGAGCACACATCCGAAGCACATGCACAGAAAGCGGCTGTCACAGCATGTGAGTACTAAACTAAGCTCTCATTCACACACAAGTTTACTTTAAAAACACACGAGTTACAAAAACAGTCGGTTATGTCTGTGAAGGTAAACAGCTGGGAAATAAATCGCATGTTTATTTTAGATCTGTGTGGCAGCAGCAATATACAGTAAATAAATCAATAAATCCTCTGCTCTGTTGTCTCCTCTGAGGCTGGGACTCTAAACAGTGTTCTGTGCTCGTCTGTGCAGCCAAAGACAGAACAGTTAGCATGTTTTGCTTAAACTTTTGCCATGGCATTAGAGCTGCTACACTGTTGTCACTTGCGAAATCAAAATAACGGCGCCGTGGGTGGAAACTTACAGATTAAGGGGCGGTAATATTATAATGAGATCCCTTTGCCACGATTTTCATGATATGTCACCTTTAAACGAAACATTCAACATCTAAACCTCTGTTCTAAATAATAACTTTTTTAGACAAACTGGTTAGTAATAAGTGAAGCTGGTGATGCCGTTTGTGGAGTTGTTTGATCCTCCTCCGCTGAGATTTTGAGAGATTGAATGTGTTCACGTTCTGAGAACGCTCTGGGAACATTACATTTCTAGCAAGGTAGATGTTGTTCATTCTAACAGTGCTTGTTAACTGCTTGTTTTTGTATTATTAATGTTAATACTATGCTTAATTAGTATTCAAATGACATGAATATTGAGACTTTGTAAATGTAGCAGTCAAGTTTTAATAAATATATATATATATGTTTTTAAATAGCTTTGTTTGTATTGCATTTATTTTAACTGGCTAAGAATAGCACATCTATGACACAAATTGTGTGATTTATGACACATTAGTGTGCTAAATATTTTAAGACACTGCATGTGTTAAGGTAGCTGGAGACGACTGAGAAGGAAGAGAGGTTAGAAGTAGCAGGAGAAATGTGACGACTTTGAGAACATCATAAATTTATGAAAAGACATGCTTTTCCTCTTAACCACACAATTAGTAGTAAGTATTGAAACAGCTAGCCAGCCAAGCAGCACATCAGCTGGTAGAGACTTGGAGAGAGTTGCCTAGCAGTATGCACAATGCATGCGAATTAGGTTGCTAGTTGTACTTGTTCA
>NW_015539869.1:137555-138232 GCF_001515605.1 Sinocyclocheilus anshuiensis
AGTTGGCTGATTTGCAGGATGAAGAATAGATCGTACAGATCAGCTTTGTTTACCCTCCGTGAGAATGGTTCGTCGGGAAAAAAATCAGCGTTTGCTTCCGCCTTAAATACTATCCACTTTCCGATCGGAGGACATATTGGCATGGCCGAATGATACAAAAATGTCGGGGAAGTTGGAAGTCTCGCCGGTGGAGGCAAGGTTAAGCCAATAAAACATCATTAAGAACAATAACAACAAACACACGGGTTAAGTTAAAATTAACACAAAATGTGTTGTCCTTAACTTGACACACAGGTGTGTTAAGATTAGAGGTTGACCGATTCATCGGTTTTGCCGATTAACCACTCCGATAGTTGTTTGGTGGAACTATCGGTTATCTGCAAAAATCCATGCCGACAGTTTTCCGTGTTGCGTCCATTGCTGGAGTGGCTGAGAAGGGTCCGCTGCGGAACACACCATTTTTCTAGTTTAAGTCCACCAAAGTTAATCTACTCCAAAAAGTTGGAGAAATTTTTTTTTCTTTCCCCCCATAGTTTCATCAGTTTACAGTGCAGTGACCATCTTTTTTGCAGTAAAGGACCTGTCATAGTTTAATGAGTGGGAAGATGACATGAAGCGACTCGAGGTTAGCTGCATTGAAAACAGATGAGCGCGCATGTGCATATATAGCGCCCGAT
>NW_015539869.1:138573-148182 GCF_001515605.1 Sinocyclocheilus anshuiensis
AAGTTCACGGGATTTTGTCCACAGAATGATAAGAGCACACGTTTTAACATCATCTTATTGTTTCACACTCAGTATTTAACTTAAACACTTTTCATCACTCTAGAAGGAACAAGAAACTACAATCAACGGGTCACATAAAGAACACCCTCCACACAGTTCACATGCTCCAGCCAAAAAAAAAAAAAAGACATGGCCTTCACAACAACACTCAAATTTCATGATTTCTACAAACAGTATAAGATTTCCAGAATGTACACATAAGCACTGGGAGAATATATAACATTTTCATCAACATCTACCCTTAACACAAAATGAAACTGATGATACAACAATGCAGCTAATGCTCTGGTAATGCTTTGGTAGCACAATCTGATAGGTAGCATGTTTTGTCGGTACACCGGTGCGCTCCACACAATAAAGACACATACTAAATTGATTAAGACAAATGTAATGCATAACTCACAGTTAACAGACATAAATTCTTTCATAACATCAACATACTAGCCATTTATCATGAATAGCGGGCTATCGCGCTAACCGCGAAGCACCCATGCTAACCGTGTGCTTTTGCACACTAAACTCATGACACTCTATTAATTGAGTCAGACGAACTGCATATAACTCAATATGTTTTACATATAACTCAATATCATCACACTGCACAGAATGTATACTCAACCGGGAAGTGTGCTTTGTGCATTTTGTTCTACAGACACCTGAAAAGAAGTATAATAGAGAAGATTCATGACGAATTAAAGACGAGCGCTGCAGTGATGGCTTCCTTGACTCGGTATTTGTTTTTTACCCATATAACGCACAAATAAGCAATTAAACATTCTTAACAATATTAGAAAAATAACATTACCAATTTTATAATGAATTTAAAGGAAAATTGTACAAGCAAGAACATAACTTATATTCAATATATCATATTAATTTTAAAACTATAAGGATATCCAGCTTTCAACTGTTATACCTACTGCACAAGTGATATATTTTGGTTAATCATGGTGTGCATCCAAATTACAAATAAATAAATAAATAAATAATCTTGTGGGCTGGTATGTGTCGTCTGATATCCACAAGACGGCGCCACAGCTTGTCTTAAATATGTTACTAGGTTTTAGTATTGTGTTAGAAATGCATCTAGAATATTGGATTCACATTTAAAAAAAAAACAATAACAACAAAAGATTTTTTTCCTTCAATAATTAAATTTGACCATTTTGGGGATTTTTTTTTTTTTTTAAATATGATCAGTGCTGCAAATTTCACTCTTTTGAATCCAAAATGTGATTTATGTGAGCGGTAAAGAACTAATGTTCCAAACGCACAGATAAAGTGTGGTTTCTTCTTGCGGTGCAAAGCTGATTCATCACTGTATACTGAATAAGCTATGTGTGAGTAACTCAGAAGCCAATCTCTCCTGTCTTGCTTCAGTTCACAATACAAAAGTATATAAATGGTCCTGTAATTCTAATGTTGTGAGCTAGTTCTTCACTGTAAAAAGTGCAGAAAGCAAGCCTCAATAATAATATTTATTCTTGTATGGTTAGGATTAGAACGTTGGGATGACATATTTCCAGGGAACACAAATGCAGTATCATCAGTAAATCAAATGCATATATAATGCATATAATAAGAACACTTTCTGAATTGATTTACACTAGAGTCTTTAATGCTACTTTTATTATTGGTTTATCAGCAGCTGTTGTTCCATTTAATTTCTTATTTAGTGTTTCTGCTGTTTGATGTGGAGATAAATACATCTGACATAATGTTTTCAAAGCAGGAGTTTATTCGAATTGTATGAATTGTTGATTTATTTCAGTTGTAAATTAAAAGAAGTGACCCAAAACAAAGATGAACAATTCATAAACAGTCATAAGTTTATGAAAGTGATAATCCCCCAGTCAACAGTTTGATCTCACAGTGATGTCACCATGAGCTCCCAGGGTACTCGTGATGAGGTCACAATGTGAGGTCACAGTGAGCTAAAAGTGTAACCTCACAGCGCCCTCAATGTGTGCTCATACTAATGTGAGGTCAAAGTGCACTCACTGCACAGAGACTAGGTACCCAGCATGCATTGCAGCATGAAGCTTTTGATTGTCACCATTGTTGAGATTCATTCACTGATTCTTGATGTTTCTCTTTGTTTTTAAATGACACAGCAGTTCAGAATGCTTGTGACTTATCATGCTTTTAAAATCTTTCATAAACTATTACACTGTTGGATCCTATACTGTGTAATCAAAGAGCTATTATAATTAGAAACTTTGGATTAATAATTCCTCAGAAAGACTGCATACTGAATTTAGGTGACGATTGTGTTACCATCAATAACGAACCGATATCACCTGATTGCGGTCTCTTTTTTTTGTATTCCTTGCCATAACAAATGTGCTTTACAAGCACAATTACAGCAGCCCCCAAACTAATATAATGTTATAAAGTCAAGGGTCAAGAGCCCAACTAAAGCAAACACTAATTACCTTGATGGTAACGTCAAATTAAACAATAACACATCATCATCTAAATATCTGGTAATTCTCAATAAGTGCTTTTGTAGATGTCTGACAGAAATAAAGTCAGTCTGGTTAATAATGAGTGAAGCTGGTGATGCTGTTTGTGGAGTTGTTTAATCATCCTCTGCTGAGATCACAAAATATTGAATGTCTTTTGTATTTCAGTTGATTTGATCGAAGGCTGTGTCTGGAAGTCAGTTGTATGTTTGGAGAAGGTTCTTATAACAATAAGCTGTTAGCTGAGTGTGCACTCATGAGCTCAGCATGTGAGAGCACTGTGATATCACTGTGATAGTGTTGAGAAACAGGATATAGAAAGCCTCCTCGGTGACCGATATTTGAACTGCCTCCTCTCAACCTGCTCAACATTTTGAATTCACAATGAGCTCACATATTACTCACACTGTGAGTATCACACTATGAGAATGGTGTGATGTCACTGTGATTATCGCATTATCTCACGTGTTGACTGGGCCTACGTCATTTACTACAGTTACACACTTAATAGAGAATATGAAACCCTTAAACATTGATTTGATTGTTCTGTTGTTTATTTCTGAGAAACACTGCAATGTTTCTATGACAAATGTTTGATCTTCATGCTTATGGATTTCATACCGACGGCATAACCCTTCCATGTTAACCAAACATTTCCAATAGCGTAATGAGTGGGATCTTCACCCCATGAATACACACCATTGGAGAAACATTTTGACACAGTTATTTTGATCTTGGTCCTTGTCAAAGGTGGAGAACTTGTATCCAATATGACTAGATAAGAGTCGCCTGCAGAGAAGAAGAGCATCACTTAGGACAATAACTCATTGGAAATATGTTTTCATGAGTATAAATGAGAGTGTACTACCAGCCCCTCCATCAGTGAATCCTGAAACATGCAGCTGATATGCATCAGTTTCACAATCCACAGAGAAGGACGAGTACAGAGCAAAAACTTTATTTCCATCAAAGTCCTCCAAATCCACTCTCAGCATGTAATTCCTGCTGTGTGTCAGCTGATACATGTTCTCCAGCCCTGATCATACACACACATGAAGAACACGTTCAACCAAACACTGGACATGAACATCCACACAAACACACACCTGAAGAACGTTCAATCAAACACTAGACATGAACATCAAGTAAGAAATAATGTACAGTCAGCCGGATATACAGGCACATTCAAGATTAACTGGACATTTTACCATACATTTTTAAAGAGTAGGGCTGCGTTTCCCGATAACTACAAAGACTCTAAAGGTATGTCTTAATTAAAGGTGTACCTGTTCTAGGCGTGTTCCCCGAACTATAACTTAGGAAGTTGCTTAAGGTATACCGTCTTACATGCGACGTTACCAGGTGCTGTCCATGGCAGTGGTGCTGAATTGGTTGATATCGATGGCTCGATAATCGATTATTCATTCTATGCACGCCACAGGCTGCTTTACTATGTTATGTGAGAAAGCGGTGTTCTTTATAAAAGAAGTGTTGATTTTAAATAAAGACACGGAACTCTTTCCTGTTAGAACGCAACGAACTTGCGTGAAACTTTTACTTTCACTTTGCAACATACATCACGTCAGGGAAGAAAACCAAGAAAGAAAAATATATGCCTAGAGCACCTCCCAGTGGTCACCACATAAAATACAAGGAAAAAACCTACAGGAGACGCTGCTTATTAACAGAAGAGTAAGAGAAAAACAAAACAAAATAAATAAAATAAAAATACTTTGGGCCTACACAAGTCCAACAGAAAAACATTCTGGTAAGAGTGCTTTCCAGCAAGAAGCACTTCAGAAAAGTTGAAATTACATTTATCAGGATTCATGGGATCTTTAAAAAAAAATCCAAATTGCAAACTAAATCCAACCCTGGATATTTTATATAATTTTGAAATGAATGCGCAAACCCGCAACCTCATGCCTAAACATAGCCTATATCACTACTGGCAGTATGCCTTCACTGGCCTTTGAATGGGTCATTTATATTATCATAATATATTTTCCATAGTGTCTTCATTTATTCCACAACCAGGGTTTATTGCCCAGCAGCCGTATCACATATTGGTGTAAATCACTAATTTCTGTTATTGGATGACCTACTCAATAAAAGCACAACACGGGACACATATAATCAACAGCTACATCGGAGAAAGAGGAGAGCCGCCAGCAGCTGAATTTCGGGGCTGAGGGGGTTGCTCCGTCCAGTTTCTCTTTTTTTATATAATTTATTTATCTTTATTTATTTATTTATTTATTTATTTAAACACTGGGTGTATTACAACTTCAGAATTGCATTTGTATAGACTGAGATGTACAGAACTGTGAACTGTCAACAGTGAAAAGGTATAGCTAAAAGTGGTCCAGACCAACCTTACGAAAGTATGACTTGCAGAAGGTAAAATTAACTAAGAACGTTTCGGGAAACACATTTTAACGATGAGGTACAGCTTAAAGTATAACGACGTAGCGTTAAGAAGGTTTCGGGAAACGCAGCCTAGATGTTTACTGAAAATGTACTTGTTGCATATAAATTTAATTTGTCTCAAAGCAAAATGCAAACAAAATTTTTAAAAGTATTTTAAAATTAATTATTTATATTAATTAAAATTCAAGCAAAATTGATATTTTCTCTTATCCTGCCTTGTCATTGAGTAAATTGTATGTCAAATATAATATCAATTTGTATTTATTTATGTATCATATATGTATATATATATATATATATATATATATACAGTATATATATACGGCATTAAACAAAAACAGATCTTCCACTGACTGTTTCTCCTGAGTTACAGATGTCAGAGCAGTCGACTGGCTTGAATCCATCAGAAACAGACTCAGTAAACCCCATGAAAACAGAGAGCAGAGCCACGACAAACACCGTCATCTACAGAGAGACACAACTGATCATCATCCTCATTTATAATGATCAAATCACACTGACATTATGATGAAAAACAAGTGTGATCAACACTAAATAAATGCCTCATTCATTCATTCAACACTAAGGAAACATGAACTTACTGCCATCTTCTCTTACTGAAATCTTGCCTTTGCTTGAAGAATCTTGAAAGTAAAAACAATTTTGATGAATGATTATCTGACCGTTGTATAAATGTCTGAATGTTTTGTGAGGTAAATAATTGGAGAATAAAACAGTAACTCACCGTGTTGTGATGTTGATCAATGGGTCACAAACACTATTAAATATCTGTCAGATTTGGCTCCTCCTCTGTGTTAATGTTTAGATAAATATTATTATTTTTATATATATTTAATATATATATATATATATATATATATAGGGTGTTGCTAGGCTGTTGGTTCTTCATCTGTAGCATTAGTTGTGTATGTTCGTGATGGTCTGTTCATCTCACCTTCCTCAGCAGCGAGACGAGGTCTTTGCACCAGGATGAGCTGTACTGCACACTGACAGAAAGAGACGGAAATATGTTCAGGTCTTCCCAAATTTACCTTATAAAAACATTGTGGGAACATTGTTTTGAAGTGTTTCTAAAACACTAAAAGTTTTCTGTTCACGATTATAACATTATTTAAAGGTTATAAAAATGTCTCTTACAGCGTTTTACTAACTTCATCTTCACCCAAAAATATAACGTTATTTAATATTCTATTCTAAGAACATTACAGTTTTCTTGTCATGATTAGAACACTATTTAACTCTTTCCCTGCCATTGACAGAATTGTCGCGCCGTGTTTTCACTGTTATTCAGTAGGGGGCGCTATTACACACCTGAAAGAGTTCTGAATCACACAGATGAAGAAGCAGCAGAAACAAGCGCTCACGTATGTAAGCGGATGCATGTGTAAAATAACGCTATCCTCAAAACATCAACAGCCTAACGTCAGCGAATGAAATGCCGACCCAGGACATGGTTTAGGACTGTGAAGCTTGTGTTTTGATCATCGTTCTGAATCCGATTCGGATGTAGTCTTTGACAAAAATGCTATTTTCTCAGCTTTTTGTTCAAAATCACTTACCAACATTCAAGGGTTAATAAAAAAGAATGCATGAAGCTAGAATAAAAGTTTTTTGTTTGTTTAAAAGCAGAGGCTCTGTACTTTCCTTTAACATATTGCATGCTCAGATTTTCATACAACAAAACATTCTGGGGGCCATGAAAGTTTTGTGAAAATGATCAAAAATGCTGGCGGTGACTGGCAACTTGTTTTTAAAAATTCCAGCGGGGAAAGAGTTAAAGGCTGCAAAAACGTTTCTTAGAACATTCAAGTTCCGAGAATCTTGACGATTTCTCTCAACGTTATGACAATGTAGCCTATATCAAATATTCATAAGAACGTTCCATTAACATTTCTTTAAGAGCGTTTTGTCCGAACACGAAGTGAAAGTTGTGAGAACGTTCCCTGTTAGCTGGGCTCCTGCTGAGACTCGTTTAGATCTGTATGAATCTGCACAGCGGTCGAAGCTGGTTTATAGGGTTAGGGTTGCAAACCAGCAAAGCTTAGCTGGTGAAGATGGTTGACCAAGGAAGTTAAGCTAGTTAAGCACCAGCACATCAGCATCCCCTGCTGGAGACCTCAGTACAAACAGAGGCGAACCAAGATGAAGTGGGGGCCCAAGGCCGAATTAAAAGATGAGGCCCTTCTAAAAGATTATTTTGTTAATATATCTTCGTTACCTAGATATGTATTTATACAACATACAAAAAGTAGTTAAAACATATAATAGAACATAAATTTTAAACCCGTGTGACGAGCGCGTCCTCCCGCCAGTAGCGGCGCTGTGACGCTGTGACGCTGATGACGTGTATGCGCTCACGCGTCCCGGAAGTGGAGGTGAAGCTGCTGGAAGAGTTTGGAAACAAACTGGCGATCAGATCAGATGAGTGTCAGTCCTCTGGCAGACAGACTGATTGTTGACGGCTCAGTGATGATGATGATGATGATGAAGAGTGCGATGATCTTCATCCTGACGGCGTCAGAGAGCAGCGCGAGGATCCACCAGCTCAAACTCAAGGTCTGTCACTCTTTATTTACACATAATCAACTCGTTTATGCTTCTTCTCTTTTATTACACTTATTCAGTTATTCCTTAATCAATTATTCAACTTTATCTCATTTATTCCGCTTATCTAATTCAGTTAGCTTCTTTGATAAATTATCATGTTTATTTAAGCTTTTGTTTCACATGGCTGATGGTTTATCTCATTTATGTAATGATTTATTATTCATAAAATTATGAATGAATTTATTAATTTTCTTAAGGCAATGTTTAATTTATCTATTTTTTTCACTTATCTAATGATTTGCTATTCATAAAATGATGTATTTATTTATTTGTCATTCATTTAACTTGTTTAACGTTTTATCTCCTTTATTTAAGCTTGTGGTTCACATAGCACAATTTAGATTATATATTTCACTTACGTGATCATTTATTTTAGATAAATGGTTAATTTATCTAGTTTACTTAACTTATGTAATGATTTATTATTCACAAAATAATTCCTATATTAATGGATCGCATTTATTTAACCCATTTAATGATTTATAGCATTTTTTTTTTGTTTATATGAGTGTTTATCTCTTTTATTTAAGCATCTGTTTTACATATCAGATGTGTCATTTATTCCACTAATGTCTGTAATGTCTTATTATGGTTATTTTATGAATTCACATATGTACAACGGTAACTGGAAACATTATGAACACTTTGTCACTTATTACATGCTGAACGGCTCTCTTTTTTCTCTCTCAGAATGAGACGCGGTTTCTGGTCCATTTGAACTCGTTTGGTTATTTTGCAGATGGCACTCTGGAGCTCCATCTCGTGTCTCTGAAGCTGCCGCAGGAGAAGAGTGGCTCCGGGAAGGTAAGCCGTCATGTGTGAGAGCGTGTGTGTGAGAGCGTGTGTGTGAGAGCGTGTGTGTGAGAGCGTGTGTGTGAGAGCGTGTGTGTGAGAGCGTGTGTGTGAGAGCGTGTGTGTGAGAGCGTGTGTGTGAGAGCGTGTGTGTGAGAGCGTGTGTGTGAGAGCGTGTGTGTGAGAGCGTGTGTGTGAGAGCGTGTGTGTGAGAGCGTGTGTGTGAGAGCGTGTGTGTGAGAGTGTGTGCGTGCGTGTGTGTGTGTGTGTGCACACACACGCACACACACACACACTCATACACACACACACACACTCATACGCACACAGACAGACAGACACACTCACACGCACGCACGCACTCACTCACACTCACACACACACACACACACAGACAGACAGACACACTCACACACACGCACGTACTCACTCACACTCACGCACACACACACAGACACACACACACACACTCTCTCACACACACACACACACACACACACACACACACACACACACACACACACACACGGTGTTTCAGACCAGTGGCGGATATCAAACCGCTCCTGTCTGCTTTCTCTCCCGCTCTCAGTTCCGTCTCACGATGAGCGCAAGCTTGCAGGGCCTCTACAACCTGGACTTCCACAACTGCCTCAAGGCCAAGACGCTGAGTCCGTATTCTCTCCACGTAAGTGCTGCAGAACGCCTCAGAGCCACGTGTCACGTGATCAGCATAGGCCTGGGCAATAAAACGGTATCGATATTTATCGACGGTACACCTTCTTCGATAACGATATAAAAAAACATGATGCTGTTTTGTTCATAATTGTTTATGCAATTTACGAAATTATGTTTGATTTATATGAGTTAATTTAGACGTAATGCACGTTTTTCTTTTTATAGACAGTTACTTCCTTGCGTTGATGTTTTAATGTGCTGCATTATTTTGTTTATTGCACCCTCCTGTGGCTTCGGGAGACTAACCAAAAGTTTAACCTATTTAATCTGCATATAAAACATTAGAAATTAGATATTTGTTTAATTTTTATTTTGTTTTTGACTGTTAAAACAAAAAAATATTTGTTGTTTGTCTCAATAAATTGAGTTAATTTAAAAATACAGTGCTTAAATTTAAACTTTCTTCTATTGCTCTTTTTTTTAAAAAGGTTGTAAAAAATGTCAATAATTATCGATACCGAACGATATGAAACATTATATCGTTGATACATTTTTTTAG
>NW_015539869.1:148224-148828 GCF_001515605.1 Sinocyclocheilus anshuiensis
CTCAGACCCCATCTGACCACACAAATTTAACAAGTATTGTTATACCAAACTGCTTCAAAACAACATCCCATAAACCTTGAGTTTCCATAAACTGTCCCCTCTATGATGAGGCTCGAACCTCTCAGTGAATTTCTTGAAGGTCGCCGATAGACATTGATCTACAAAAACACAAAAACAAGAGAACGGAAAACAGAGACTAGTGTGTTCTTGATTCAGTCAATTAAAATACATTTAGAATGATCACAAATTCAAGACATGGGGGCAGAAAGGGCAGAAAATTTTACATGATTATAGTTAATCAGTTTCACACGAAGAGTGACGTTTTTTTTCCTCCAAAATATACCATGATTACAAATGTGATGTTGATTTTTTTACAACAGTTACTTACGCTTTAGACACCATATATGGCATGTTTTTGCGCTATTCCGACAACAAAAATAATTCCAAACACAGCCACAGTGCTGTTTTGCATCTCTGAGCAACATGACTGTGATTCGTTCCTGAATGAATCAACCGTTTAAATGATTCGGTTCAATGTCATCTAATCAATAAAATCCCCAAAAATATCAAGATGTTATTTTTTTTGTCAATATCACACAGCTCT
>NW_015539869.1:156345-162231 GCF_001515605.1 Sinocyclocheilus anshuiensis
CAAAAGTTTAACCTATTTAATCTGCATATAAAACATTAGAAATTAGATATTTGTTTAATTTTTATTTTGTTTTTGACTGTTAAAACAAAAAAATATTTGTTGTTTGTCTCAATAAATTGAGTTAATTTAAAAATACAGTGCTTAAATTTAAACTTTCTTCTATTGCTCTTTTTTTTAAAAAGGTTGTAAAAAATGTCAATAATTATCGATACCGAACGATATGAAACATTATATCGTTGATGCATTTTTTAGCTATATCGCCCAGCCCTAGACCAGCATCAAGCTCTGTGGGCCCCGGCGCAAGTGTTTTATGCTAGTTTCAGCCCGACGCAGTTATCATTTTCACATCCTGCACCACGCTGTTTAAATAGCAAATGTACTTGCGCCCATCTGTTCACTCATGGGTGTGCTGGTCTGAAAACCAGGTGTGTTCAGGTTAGGGGTGTGCGATATATATCGTCTGCGATAATATATGTTGTTTTAATGATTTGACATTATTGAGTATTTTGCAAAAGCCATTAAAAAAACAGAGCGCACGCTTACATTACGTGATGAAGTCTATAGTGCGCATTTAGAGTGTGTTCTTTCACTGCATGATTCAGTCAATTAAAATACATTTAGAATGATCACAAATTCAAGACATGGGGGCAGAAAATGTATATATTTTTACATGATTATAGTTAATCAGTTTCACACGAAGAGTGACGTTTTTTTTCCTCCAAAATATACCATGATTACAAATGTGATGTTGATTTTTTTACAACAGTTACTTACGCTTTAGACACCATATATGGCATGTTTTTGCGCTATTCCGACAACAAAAATAATTCCAAACACAGCCACAGTGCTGTTTTGCATCTCTGAGCAACATGACTGTGATTCGTTCCTGAATGAATCAACCGTTTAAATGATTCGGTTCAATGTCATCTAATCAATAAAATCCCCAAAAATATCAAGATGTTATTTTTTTTGTCAATATCACACAGCCCTATTTCAGGCGCATTGTTGGCTCGTTGCTATTTTGAGGCGACTGAACTAAAATCTGGTCTAAAGTCAACGGTGCACTATATTTTTTATTTTTTTTAATTTATAATATATAGGCATATAGGCGGGTGCACAACGCACATACACTCTGCTTATTACACACACACAGGGACATGCAGCAGCACACAAACACAGGGTTGGGATGGTTACTTTTAAAATGTATTCCGTTACAGTTACAAATTACTTCATTAAAAAAGTATTCAGTAACGTAATCCAAGTACCTCAATATAAAAGTAATGTAATCTGATTACTTTTGGATTACTTCAAGTTACATTTGTAAATGAGTCAAAAAAGCGGTATCAAAGTACTTTTATTTAACTATGACTTTAAAATTAAAACTAATAAAAACTATAGTAAAAACTATTTGAAACTATAAAAAATCGTGTTTTGTTTCACCATCTAGATATTACAGCATGTATATTTATATAAAAGGCTATGCAGACATCAAGTGGCTATACAGTTTAGTATTACAGTTTTATTTTTATTTTTTCTTTAACATGTACAAGTAAAAATAAATATAGTTTATACACAACATTAAAAAATGTACACCATATGCATATTAAGTCTGTTTTAAAATAAGCCTACATGTCGAAATGCTATGATCTTTCTTTATTTCATTGACTGATCCGAGGTGTGGGGACTCGCGTTGTTAATTTCTACATTTTCAGGCTAATTTTCTGCTAGAAAACTCACAACTGCAGTCATGCACACCATGGAATTTTAAGTCACTAACAAACACTAAATTTTAGCTAACATGATGATTTCCATGCTAGTCGGACTGCAAATGTTCAAGTTGGTTGAGAAGCCTTTGTTAAGGCAAGAGTCTTCACACACACAGGTCTGTCGTTCATTGTGTGTGTGTGTGTGTGTGTGTTTGACAGGTACAGTGTGTTTAAGATCCACTGGCTGATGGCGGCGCTGGTACACTAAAGCCGTGTCTCTGCTGTTTCACAGTGTGAGTAAAACACTGATCACAGTCACACAGCGCCTGTCATCACCGACATACTTTCATAGTTTCTAATAGTAATATTAGATTCGATTTTTATATTTTGTTTTCATTTTAATTTTAGTGAAAGTTTTAGTAATTTAAATTTTAGCTAACATGATGATTTCCATGCTAGTCGGACTGCAAATGTTCAAGTTGGTTGAGAAGCCTTTGTTAAGGCAAGAGTCTTCATGTATATTACATGTTATTTCCTTTATCCTCTTTAAAAACAAAATAACTGTGAAATTTCCAGACATGAAAACGTTTTTCACAGCAGGAAGCATCGTAATTACTGTAGCAGCGTCTCAGTCAACCCGCGTTTGAGGAGAATAATTGCAGACGTGTGTTATTTGCGCACGCACCAGCAGGCGGCTAACGTGAGTCAACATGAGTGTCAATAGAACCAGGAACTATGCAGTGCTACATATATAGCGTTATGTCAAAATACTCATTTATTTAATTTTAAATGAAACAAATGTAATCCTGATAGTATTCCCACTTTTGCTGTCAGACACGGGCCGGGCTAGGGCCTATATTTGAGATCTGTGCAGGGCTCTACCAGGAACTATGATGAAGCAGCGCTAAATATATAGCGTTATGTCAAAATACTAATTTATTTAATTTTAAATTAAACAAATGTAATCCTGATAGTATTCCCAACTTTTACAAAATGTAACTGTAATCTGAATACTTTGTTTTGTGATGTAACTGTAACGGATTACTGTTACTAGATTTTTGTATCCTGATTACGTAACGCCGTTACATGTATTCCGTTACTCCCCAACCCTGCACAAACATACCAAATATAAAAAATGAAAGGATTACAATGTAAAAGATAATTGTTGTGTACGCTTTAACCTCGCGCACGAGCAGCTCCGTTTCCTCTTCGGAGACGCGTTCAATCTTTGCTCTTGCAAATAGCGAATCCGCCATGGCGCGAGCGCAGCTGGCTCTTAAAGGGAATGGGAGATACAGTGTGAGTAAAACACTGATCACAGTCACACAGCGCCTGTCATCACCGACATACTTTCATAGTTTCTAGTAATATTAGATTCGATTTTTATATTTTGTTTTCATTTTAATTTTAGTGAAAGTTTTAGTAATTTTGTGCTTTGCCATTTTTATGAGTTCTTCTAAAAAAAATAGCTTCAGAACTTGTTAAAGTTGACCGTTTTAACCTTGAATTTGTCTCAAGAAAATATTGGAGAACTTCTGAAGAATTGCACTAACATTGCAATAGGACATACTTGCCAACATCTTGGGTATTTTTGTTTATTTGGTTTTATTTTCTGTTTGTAAATCTTGTGTTATTCCAACTCAGTTTTTGCCATGAAGATAGCCTTAGATGCTGACATGGCAATAGAAACTGACTAACATCTTGGAATTTATCTTGTTAATAATTTATCTTAATTTTCTTTAGATGATGTTTGTTCTGTGATGCTCTTGATACTTCATAATATATATATATATATAACTGCGATATATACATTTACTTAGATGTGTATATATGTACTTAGATGTAAATATAAAAACACAGTAACTCAGTGTTTATTTACATATAAATAAAAAACAATATTTAATTACATATGTTCTTAAATATGAATATAAAACAGAAATATTTACTAACATATGTATAATTATTACATTTATATTATATAATTTATATGAATATAAATATACACATGCAAATACATGTAAATATTGTCAAAATATAAACTGTATCTGTGTGTCTTTATATATACATAATAAATATATACAGTACACGCACATACATTATGTAAACAAAAACTTTTATTTTGGATGTGATTAATCGCGATTAATCGTTTGACCGCACTAATGGTTACAGTTAGTGTTACTGCTTCTGGTTTTCTATGTCAGCGCCATTTGATCTATAGCACAGATTTCTGTGCAGAATTTGAATGCATCTCACTAGATCTCACAGCAACCATTATTCATTCTGCGGCGAATTCAAATGCTTCTCACTGGATCTCACAGTGCTGTGCTGTAACAGTGTCACGGAATAAACGTTGGTTCCCAAGTAAAGCTGTTCTGAGCTCAGACAAGTTTGTTTGCGTCGAGGTCCGAGCTGATAAACGCTCAAACGAGAAGCGCGGTTTTGTTATGCTTTTGTTTCGTTTGCCGTTTGATGTTTCTCATATGCAGCGCTTATGATTCGGACAACGCGGTGGTCGCGCCAGTGCGACCGCTCACAAAATTGAGTCGCACCGGCAGAAAAAATGGTCGCAGTCTGGAGCCCTGCGTTTGTAGCACAGAAAATCGTTCCGACTCAGCCATAACTGGATGTTTTGTCTTTTCTCTGAAAAGAGAGAGACAGAGAGAGGTTGCATTGTGAGTGTCATATCAAAGAGGGCGGGGCCTGGACTCTCAAACTCCTCCCCTTCCTGAGGTTGTTGTCACGGTAACCACAGACAGACTCACTATGCAAGTGGAAAATACGGAATGGAAAAAAACGCGTGAGAATAAAGCGCAGCAGACACGATTTCCGTGAGAGAATGAGCTGATTTTCCCGTACGGACTCTGGGATGACGGTGACACGGACTGAATCTCTTGCTTTGGTTTACAGTAATGATGTGGTCACTCTGCTCTATCCGTTAATTTGTTCGCTCATTTATTCCTGTTAATTTTTGATCCAACGGCTGGAAGTGATTCTTCTCTAACAGAACCTTAAAACTAGCGTAAATATGGCGCACTGTAACAGATAAGACAGTGCTTCGTAAAACAGGTTGGTTATCGTGACACCGTCACCAGGTAAGCTAAAGATTTGGGGAACGTTCATCATGTGTCCTTTTCCTCAGATGGATATATTAAAGATTTTTATTTAAAAAATTTCTGGTGTTGTAAATTTCTTTAAAGCGCACTGGACTTAATGTTCTGTCCTGGATGAAGCTGGGTGTTCCTGAGAGGTTCCCAAAACAACTTTATCAGTCATGCGACACACCAATAACAATTTTTGTCTTTTGCTTCTTTGGAAAAGGTTGCGCTTTATTTTGTGATATATTACTCATGGCTCCATCTACTCTGTAATTGTCCCTCCTTTATTTAACAACTATAAATATTGATATACAGTTATAAATGAAGGACTAACCACTGCTACACCGCTATTACTGCTAACGCCACAACTGCATCGCGACCGTTAAAACTAACGGTCCACACTGAAAGCGCGGGAAGCTTCGCAGCAGTTTAGATTTGAAAACCTCTCCAGAACGCCTCCACTCCAGTTTCCCCCTCAGTGCTTTTAAACTGGCTAATATTTCCACAAGCTGTCAGAGAAATACACTTTTTCCTGCTTGATTAATAGCTGGTTTATCATGCTGATTGTGTTCAAGTTTGAAATAGATCAAATGACTTAAATATCGACTCGTTTCTTCGGTTTGTAATGAGGGAAGAGAAAGCTGTTTGTATATTACCGCTGCAGCGCGAGCTCCGTCCTCCCATGACGCGTTCCGCTGCTGATGTGACGCTCCTCGCTTCATCTCCGCCGGAGTCACGAGTAAACACGTCAGCCACGATGTAAGTATGTGAAGTATTCTGTACGGTTGGATTTGTGACGCAAATACATGAACGCGTTTAACGTTTTAAGGATTGCTGTAATTCTAGGAGCTCGAATGGACTGAAATCTTAGTTTTTACTGCATCTGCAGTAATTTAATAATAAATTAATATCAGCCTAATTTTAATTAAACTGGGCTTGGTGATGTTTGAGATTAATATTCATATTTTTAAGAGATTGCTCACATCGCTGAGGGTGCTTCGGGTTTAAGTTTCTCCGCAGTGCGGCAGGGGAAAACTTTAAGGTGTGTGTGTGTGTGTGTGTGAGAGAGAGAGAGAGAGAGAGAG